>NC_057810.1:354362405-354370230 GCF_018294505.1 Triticum aestivum | reverse complement strand
CCCATTTCCCCCGTGCACCCTGCGCCTGAGCTCCGGACGGGATCGCGTCCGCCGCGCTCGTCGTCGTGAGCCTCGCATGCTGCCTCCCTCCGCCGTAGCCTCTCTGCTCCTGCGGCAGCGACCTCACCGCGCCCCGACCTCCTCTCCTACGACACGTCCGGGCCGCGCCTCGCGACCACCGGCCGCGCCCGCACGCGCATCGCCCGCGCCGTGGCCGCCCCCTTCCTTCCCTCCACGCGGCTCTGGCCATTTCTCGCCGCCGTCCACCATTTTCCTCCCCCGCTCTGTAGCGCCCCGTCGCCACGGCGGCCTCGCCCCTCTGCGCCACCCTTGGTCACCGCCCGTTTCCCCCTGCGGCTCCGGCCTAGCCTTCCCGGGGCCACTGCCACAGCTCCTGCTGGGCCACGGCCGAGCACCGCCTCCGGCTGCTGCGGGCACCACCGCGACCGCGCCCCTCCCGCTTCCACCTGTGCCGCTCGCCCGCGACCCCCCTGTTGCTGCTCTGCACAACTGCCTGACTGGCGCCATGGCCATCGGCCTCCCCCTGCTCCGGCGCCCTATCGGGTCCGCCCGCTCCTAGGCGTGCACCCGAATGAACGGGTGCTGGGCGCCCATTGCGCCCGTGCCTGCTAAGGCCGCTGGGGCCTATGACAGATGGGCCCCACGTCCAGAACGTTTTCATAAAAAAATAGAATTAAAAGAATTAGAAAATAATAATAATAATAAATTTAATTAATTAATTAATTAATTAACTAAGTTAATTAAGTTAGTTAATCTAATTAACTTGTTAGTTTAAATAAACAGTAAATTAGTTTAACCTAAACACTAGTTGATCTAATCACTTTAATTAAATTAACTAACCCTGTTTAGTTAACTAAGTCAATGACCAGTGGGACCCACACGTCAGCGACCCAGTCAACACCTCTGTTGACTGCTAACGTCATGATGACGTCAGCATGCACTGTTCTGGATAATGTTGAATTAAATTAATTAAATAAATTCTAAAAATGATTTAAAACTTTAGAAAATCATATAAAATAAACCGTAGCTCGGATGGAAAAACTTTGTACATGAAAGTTGCTCAGAATTACGAGACGAATTCGGATATGCAGCCCGTTCGTCCGCCACACACACTAGCATAGCAAACACGCAACTTTCCCCCTCCGGTTCATTTGTCCGAAAACACAAAACATCGGGAATACTTTCCCGGATGTTTTCCCCCTTCGTCAGTATCACCTACTACCGCGATTGGGCACACCTAGCATCTTTACTTGTCATGTCATGCATCATCATGCATTTGTTTGCATTGTATTTATTGTTTCTTCCCCCTCTTCTCTCCGGTAGACTACGAGACTGACGCTGCTGCTGGTACCCCGATCGACTACGGTGTTGATGACCCCTCCTTGCCTGAGAAACCAAAGCAAGCCCCCCCCCCTTGATCACTAGATATCGCCTATTCTTCTCTATACTGCTTGCATTAGAGTAGTGTAGCATGTTACTGTTCGGTTACTCCTATTCTGTTGCATAGCCTGTCATTGTTGCTACAGTCATTGATACCATACCCGCAATCCTAAATGCTTAGTATAGGATGCTAGTTTATCATCATTGGCCCTACATTCTTTCAGTCTGCCTTGCTATACTATTGGGCCGTGATCACTCGGGAGGTGATCATGGGTATATACTATACATATATACATACTACAGATGGTGACCAAAATCGGGTCGGCTCGAGGAGTACCCGCGAGTGATTCATGGATTGGGGGCTGAAAGGACCTTTGTCCCGACGGCCCTCTGTGTGGATCTTTGTGGCGGAGCGACAGGGCAGGTTGAGACCGCCTAGGAGAGAGGTGGGCCTGGCCCTGGTTGACGTTCGCGGTTGCTTCATAATAACATGCTTAACGAGATCTTGGTATTTGATCTGAGTCTGGCCACTGGCCTATACGCACTAACCAACTACGCGGAAAAGATATGGGCACTCGACATCGTGGTATCAGCCGAAGCCTTCGTGACGTCAGCGACTGAGCGGCGTGCGCCGGGTTGGACTGTGTAACGCGACTTCCTTTGTAATGGAGGTTGCTAGGTCTGCTCACCGGCCGCGTACGCAACGTGCAGGTGTGCAATGGGCGATGGGCCCAGACCCCTGCGTGGATAGGATTTAGACCGGCGTGCTGACCTCTCTGTTGTGCCTAGGTGGGGCTGCGACGTGTTGATATTCCGAGGCCGGGCATGACCTAGGAAAGTGTGTCCGGCCAAATGGGATCGAGTGTGTTGGGTTATGTGGTGCACCCCTGCAGGGAAGTTTATCTATTCAAATAGCCGTGTCCCTCGGTAAAAGGACGACCCGGAGTTGTACCTTGACCTTATAACAACCAGAACCAGATACTTAATAAAACACACCCAGACAAGTTCCACAGACAACCCGGTGATCGCTTTTCCACAGGGCGACGAGGGGAGGATCGCCGGGTAGGATTATGCTATGTGATGCTACTTGGAGGACTTCAGTCTACTCTCTTCTACATGCTACAAGAAGGAGGAGGCGAGAAGCGTAGTCTTCGACAGGATTAGCTATCCCCCTCTTATTCTGGCATTCTGCAGTTCAGTCCACCGATATGGCCCTTTACACATATACCCATGCATATGTAGTGTAGCTCCTTGCTTGCGAGTACTTTGGATGAGTACTCACGGTTGCTTTTCTCCCTCTTTTCCCCCTTTCCATTCTACCTAGTTGTCGAAACCAGATGCTGGAGCCCAGGAGCCAGACGCCACCGTCGACAATGACTCCTACTACACTGGAGGTGCCTACTACTACGTCCAGCCCGCTGACGACAACCAGGAGTAGTTAGGAGGATCCCAGGCAAGAGGCATGCACCTCTTTCGATCTGTATCCCAGTTTGTGCTAGGCTTCTTAAGGCAAACTTGTTTAACTTATGTCTGTACTCAGATATTGTTGTTTTCGCTGACTCGTCTATGATCGAGCACTTGTATTTGAGCCCTCGAGGCCCCTGGCTTGTATTATGATGCTTGTATGACTTATTTATGTTTTTAGAGTTGTGTTGTGATATCTTCCCGTGAGTCCCTGATCTTGATCGTACACGTTTGCGTGCATGATTAGTGTACGATTGAATTGGGGGCGTCACAAGTTGGTATCAGAGCCGACTGCCTGTCGGAATCCCCCTTCCAAACTCCTTGGCCGAAGTCGAGTCTAGACTTTAGAAAACTTTTACTAACATGGCTGTGCGGCTTACGGCCCCATGTCGCCATTGGGTGGTATTAGGATCTTTTACTCCTCGTTTATACTCTGGGATTCTGATCTCTCTTCTATTTGGGTTAAATGATTTTGCTAACTCTGACTCTAGGTTCTCGTAACTACTTCCACCCAGAGAGCCCCTCACTCCAGATGATTGCATAGTGCCCCAGAAGATTTCGAAGATACTCTTCGATGTTCTCTCTGGGCCTTGTGCCCGTCGCTTTTGCAATTCCCTTCCATCGATAGACCCCTATGGATGACCACGTACATTTGTCATTCTTACAATCATCCCCCGATGATCTTATTACCAGATACCCTGAAATACTCTATTGTTCCAAGAAAACTTGGTGCCTACCGACTTGCAGTTCTTTGTCACGTGAATACCCCTATGGATAAATCCTTGCAATTGTCGAGTATCCGTTTATTCCAAGTTGATTCATGCATTTCACAACAGTCTTCGAAATACCATTTGATCTTCCGAAAATTCTGAGCAACCTACTGCTCTTGAAATTCTTGCTATCTTGCATTATGGTTAATCCCATAAGTCTCGTAATCTTATTGGCATCCCTTGTCATTATCATTTCGAGTCTGTTGATTCAATATGTTGCGAATGCTCGCAATCCTTAGTCAGATCCTAGAATTCATCCTTCTGGCTTAGACGTCACTTGGACATGAGCTGGTTCTCGACCAATCAAATTGCCGTCGAATGTACCCCTAAGACTATTCAACTTATTCATCTCTAATCAGAGCATTGCTTCTGATTCCTTGTTTTGGAATTCATAATTCCTTTGCATTTGAGCTTTGAGTTAGTCAGTTGTTTCCATAATCTGACCTCCTTGCATTCCTTCTCCAACTAGTTGTGTGCCGATGCTCACATAAACTTCGCTATGGACCGTCAGATCCTTTGTTGGATTATTATTCGATAATGTCCTTCATATCCAATCGCCTTGTGAATTCTTCCCTGATACATAATGCCTTTGGTAAATTGTATCCCCTGCTTTTGTCAACCATGCTCTGCTCCCGAGCTTGAGTTATTTACTCCGAAGTTTGTGGTATATATTCCTAGATGCCCCGATGGGTTGAACCATTACCTTCCCTAATCGGTGCGAGCCCGAAAGATTTCACGGGTCATACTTATCTGGTATTATACTAGGTAAAACGTTCAACAACTAATGTCCTTTTCGAAATACGAGAGGTGAATGGAGGGTTGTGCATTGAGGAAGTGGGAGTCGACCTTGAACCTTTGTGTTCATGCCCATGGAAACGATGTAGATCCTATCATGGGAACTTCTTGTAATAATAGCTATTTCCTTGATATAATATCCTTTGGTATCGGAGAATTGATCCTTTGCAATTGTGGTTCCGACCATATGTTCTTATTTGATCCCATTTCTCGGCCAAGTTTAAGCACTTGTCTTCTGTGGATCAATACACCAGTCCAACCTTTACTTTGATCTTTCGTCGAGTATTACACTCTGGTATTTCGAGATTATCACAGAACTGCATAACTTCTTATGAGTTCTCCATCAAGTACTACATTCTCATTGATTCCAATTTTTTTCACGGGCTCTGAGTCATTAAACACTCAAGGACACCGATAACTGAATCGAGTCCGCATCACGATTAAACAACTATTAGTAATCTTCTTTAGTTACGAGTTTGTACTCGATCACGTCATTTCTAGCCTGATCGACTATATATTTATCATGCTAAATTTTAACTGTGCTACTTGGTCCTCCTTCCTGGAGCACAATTTTCGATGGAGAGCTAAGCCTACGTCAATTTTCCTCATCATATCATTTCTCCTTGAACCGCAAGCTTGATTTCGAGTTTGTGTCGTAACCATAGTTCCAATAACCTCCCGCTTCATCATTCCTTTGACTTGATGTCATCGATGATTGATTGCATCTTCACGAAATCTCTCGACAAATGTGTCATGATCATCATCAACCTTATGAGCTCTTCCGAGATATCAATCGAATTCATGATGAGAAATACCATCCTTGCCCTTGATGATTGGTGTTATCATCGACCACTTATTGCCTTCCCTCCAACACAAATTTGTTCGCTTTTTGTGTTATACCTTGAGTTCCTTGCTACCCAGCATTTGTTCTTCTTTACCTTAGAATATTACCACCTTTTATGTCAAAAATGTCGTGGGAATTTCACCACCTATTGAGAATTCTTGTTACAAGTGATACTTCTCACCATCACCATTCCTTCTTGTTCCCCGTGTTGATTCTAACCGGGATTCCAACAAGGGAATGATGCTACTTGGATTCTGTACTTCTAGCAAACTTATTACTTTGAAGTTAATGTTTGATTGTCCATTCTTAGACTATTGGTTATTGAATCACCATTCTAACATTGATCATGCTACCTATGCCCATATTTCGGGTGCACCTGTCAACCAATGTTTAATTGTGGATGTTTTCCTCGAACGTACATCATTATACCATTTGCTCTGACAAATGTTATCTCCTTGTTCACATAACTGTGGAAATCCATCTTCTGTTAATCTCGATGAATTGTCGCCGAGTCCATCAGCCATCTCTTCGTCCTCTCCGTGGTTTATTGATGAACTCTTGATTCGGGACTTGCTTCCATAGTTCATTCCTCGAGGATCTTGTAACACCATCTCGTAAAATTGTGTTGCACCCCTTCCTTCTTAGGCATCCTAGGTCTAAGGTATCCGGACACAATCCAGATCTGAATCTCGGCCAGATATGATGGTTGGAACATATCTCCAAGAGTTATAACATTGGTCTTTATATGACTCGGTAAGGTGATGTCATGCCTAGAACACCTGACCGGAGGACCTACTGTTATAGTTTCCTTTTTAGCAAGATTATCCATTCGTTCGTGAGGAAATTGTAAGATTTATTCTACAAGTTGTTCCTGATGGAACCTTCCTGCATCCAAAGTCTAAACTTTGCTTGACGACCATGTCAATGCTATCTCAAAGCATGTCTGTGGTAATCCGATTTTTAATAAGAGCATCTGAAGCACAATGCTAAATTTTCTTTATCATTTATCCTAACACCGTTGCATGGGTAATATCATGAGAGTCCTTCCCCCTTACCTAAATGGTTTCCTACTTTCTATCCTGTCATGGATATCATGCTCCGCTTGTCCTTGGGAAGGATATACCACCGAAATATGTGTGTATACACATTTTGTTTCCATTGTTCTGTTTAAACCTGATAATCACTTTTCCTTTCCATTGGTTTGTTTAAACCTTCTTATGATCTATATTATATAAGCAGTAATATTCTCCTGCTTATGTAAACACCTTGATGTACAGTCCTGTCAGCAAGACCATGTTACTATTGTTGATGACATTCCGGTAGCCACCAATGGACGAGAACTTTGCCTATTGGTCCGCCTCGTTCAATGAGCAGGAAAATGGTTCTCTTCGTCCCTCGCCCTTGGTACCAACGATGCTGTCAACATAACCGACAGGCTATCCTCTGACATGCCTTGCTTACATGATCATGCAAGACATTACTGCCCTTTCTACTTTCAACACACATGGTGGGCCCATAACCCACAGTTCCACAGGATCGAAACCTGACTCTCCTGTACCCCTTATTTCCAAAGTTATTCCTCACGCGTGGCTTTATATGTAATTCACGAGCCACCTTTCGAGAGATCACCAATTATGGTATCCGAAACAATACTTATGCCCATTGCTCTAAACCCCTTTCACACTCTGTTTCAGGCATCGAACGATTGCTTGCCCGCTTGAAACTTCCCATGATACCTCTTTATATTGCTCTCGATATTTTCTTAAGTTTCAATTCGAGAGTCACTTTCCGCCACCCTCCCTGATGTTATCTACCACATAGTCAACCTTGTAGAGGTCCATTCTCCCAGAATACCCCCTTATTCTTTTGTAAGTAAGATGAAGTTCCCAAAGAAAGGATGACGACTTGATCATGGTGACTTGAAGCAGAGAAATGAAGACATCAGCGAAAGGGGTCAACCTCATCGAGAAGAGCAACCACGACCGAGAAGATCTGTTAGAATTTCGTAACTAGACCTTCCCCCCCTTCTCTACTTCTTAAATCTCAGGACGAGATTTCTTGTAGTGGAGGAGAATTGTGACGCCTGGATAATTAAGCTACAGTAAAACTCTGCTAATGATGCCATGTCATCCCGTTTACTGTTGGTATTCGCGTGTTAGTTCAAAACACTCTCAATTCAAATTTAAAATTAACAACCAGTCAAAGTTTTTCAAAACACTAAAATAAAAATGTTTGGTGTGTGACAAATATTGCTAGGGTAATTATGGTGAAGAAAACATAATTTTACAAAGTGCCTAAGTGCTTTAAACTAAATAAAACAGAAAAGAAAAATAAATAAAAGTAAAAGATCAATACAAAAAATATATATAAAAAAGAAAACACCTCCCCCCACTGGGCCAACCGGCCCAGGTGTCGGCCGGCCAGCCCAAAAGGCCCAACCGGCCGAACCAACCCCCACTCCCTTATCCCATAACCCCCCGAAACCCTAACCCACTCCCCGTCGCCCCACACCCCACTCCCCCCACTCCCTCGTGTGGATCTGGATCAGGAG
>NC_057810.1:354360623-354361999 GCF_018294505.1 Triticum aestivum | reverse complement strand
CGCCCGAGCTCCGGACGGGATCACGTCCGCCGCGCTCGTCACCGTGAGCCTCGCTTGCTTCCTCCCTCCGCCGTAGCCTCTCTGCTCCTACGGCTGCAGCCTCACCGCGCCCCGACCTCCTCCCCTACGACACATTCTGGCCGTGCCTCGTGACCACCGGCCGCGCCCGCATGCGCATCGCCCGCGCCATGGCCGCCCCCTTCCTTCCCCGACGCGGCTCTGGCCACTGCTCGCCGCTGTCCACCATTTGCCTCCCCCGCTCTGTAGCGCCCCATCGCCACGGTGGCCTCGCCCCTCTGTGCCACCCTCGATCACCGCCCGTTTCCCCCTGCGGCTCTGGCCTAGCCTTCCCGCGGCCACTCCCGCAGCTCCTGCTGGCCCGCAGTCGAGCACCGCCTCCGGCTGCTGCGGGTACCACCGCGACCGCGCCCCTCCCGCTTCCTCCTGCGCCACTCGCCTGTGACCCCCCTATTGCTGCTCTGCACAACCGCCTGACTTGCGCCATGGCCATCGGCCTCCCCCTGCTCCGGCGCTCCTGGGCATGCGCCCGAACGAATGGGTGCTGGGCGCCCATTGCGCCCGTGCCTGCTAAGGCCCATGGGGCCTATGACAGATGGGCCCCACGCCCAGAATGTTTTCAGAAAAAAAATAGAATTAAAAGAATTAGAAAATAATAATAATAATAAATTTAATTAATTAATTAATTAATTAAGTTAATTAATCTAATTAACCTGTTAGTTTAAATAAACAGTAAATTAGTTTAACCTAAACACTAGTTGACCTAATCACTTTAATTAAATTAACTAACCCTGTTTAGTTAACTAAGTCAATGACTAGTGGGACCCACATGTCAGCGACCCAGCCAACACCTCTGTTGACTGCTGACGTCATGATGATGTCAGCATGTACTGTTCTGGATAATGTTGAATTAAATTAATTAAATAAATTCTAAAAATGATGTAAAACTTTAGAAAATCATATAAAATAAACAGTAGCTCGGATGGAAAAACTTTGTACAAGAAAGTTGCTCAGAATGACGAGACGAATCGGATACGCAGCCCGTTCGTCCGCCACACATCCCTAGCATAGCAAACACGCAACTTTCCCCCTCCGATTCATTTGTCCAAAAATGCGAAACACCTTGAATACTTTCCCGGATGTTTTCCCCCTTTGTCGGTATCACCTACTACCGCGATTGGGCACACCTAGCACCGTTACTTGTCATGTCATGCATCATCATGCATTTGTTTGCATTGTATTTATTGTTTCTTCCCACTCTTCTCTCCGGTAGACTACGAGACTGACGCTGCTGTTGGTACCCTGATCGACTACGGTGTTGATGACCCCTCCTTGCCCGAGCAACCAGGCAAGCCCCC
>NC_057810.1:353726484-353733204 GCF_018294505.1 Triticum aestivum | reverse complement strand
CTGCTGGCAGACGGCAAAGAGGTGGGCCGTTAAGTTTTTCCCAAATGGGCGGGGGGTGGGGGCCACCTCTCTCTTTGCCGTCTGCCAGCTGACGGCAAAGATTCTTTGCCGTCTGCTGGCGGACGGCAAAGATCAGGCGGACGACAAAGAGCTTTTTTGCCGTCCGCCTGATCTTTGTCGTCTGCTTTTTGGTAGCTGATGGCAAAGAGCTTCTTTGCCGTCAGCTAGCAGACGGCAAAGAGCTGGCAGATGGCAAATTAGCTGATTCCAGTAGTGTCACCTGGACAATGATCTTTGGTCGGAGCGCAGAGGTAAGTGGTGTTGTTGGCGGCATGCAGGTCGTCCACTCGAGAGGTGGCGCTGGATATTAATGGAGATCGTGCAGGCAGACAACGAGGTGGGGTGGTTCATCTGTGCGGCCTGCTTCCGATCCAATCTGCTATATTCCCCCATGTGGATGCGACCCCATCACGTAGCCATACAAAACGATATAGGAACCATGATTAGATAAATATACAATGATCAATTGGACTGTATTAGAATTGGAGAGAGAATGAATATACAGGAAACATGCAGGTCGAGCAAGCCAGCCTTTCCTATGGCCGTCTTGTTCCTGCAGATGTTAAGCTAATACCGAATCCAATGTTTAAAACCAATCAATCCCTAGTCTCTTTCTCTGCCAGCGAAAGTTAATCTCTGGCGTCCTTCGTCCAAATTGAATTATATCAAACTGAGCAGGACCGACATAATTATGGGAAAGCCATATAAGAGAGATTAGTGGGAAGGAGAGGATTACGTCCCGGATTTTCAGAAGAAATGTGTGTTAGTGTTAATAGGAAGGAGGGGATAGTGTCCTGATTTTTTTACTGGGGAGATGTGCATTAAAGGAAAGATAGATTGTGTCCTGATTTCCTGCATGAAAAAAGAAAACCGGAAACTTGGAGAAGATCGAGGGGTGGGGCTGGCTAGGGGGTGGAGGTGGGACGAAAAAACCCAGACAAAAATAAACTGTAGAGATTAGCCCATGATCATTAGGAGTAGAGATTAGCTCTTTCACCTTGTCAGGCAGTCCCTTCAATCCAAGAATATACAACATCTAGAAGAAATAAAACCAATGACATAATTAGTAAACAATTTCAGCGACAAAAGGATAAACAAATTGGATTTTTAAAACAAAACCTGCACCTGCACAAGTATATGTTATATTAACAAAAGTGCAGATCCCGTCCCACTCTTCTTCCGAATAGCAATCTTGGTGAGTGATCTCGACCGGGTTCGATCGGCATGGCGTGTCGTTCCTCCAGGAGTGGGTGCTGAGAGGAAGGATGGCAAACCTCCATTGTCAATCGGCCGGAGCTGCATCGTCATTTGGATCAGAGCATGGACGAAATCGAGAAGGTAGAGGTTGAGGAATTTGTAGGACGTGAGGGTTTAGGGTGGGCATCACGAGAACTCACCCATATCTTGGGAGACGACAGACCCGAGGTGCAATCGTGTTCGTGCTTCAGGGGCTGCCACGTGCTGTCCTCGCCACCATCGCCTGTCGATGCCACTTCAGCGCCACGAGCATGGGACTGAGGGACGAAGGGAAGGAAGCGAGCTAATGACGTACCTATGTTTGGTATGTAATACCCTCCATTAAGAGTAGATATTTTCTTAAAATCGGTTATTTTGTTTCCTAATTAATGTGATTGAGCAATTTAAGGTAAGGTTAATTAATTTAGATTTGATATTTAGAGATTGATCGTGATTGATTCTTTCACATAAAGACATTATTAAAAATAACTTGCACCAGCATGGAAAGTTATGATCCGTTAAGATTTTTTTCGTTGTGTGAGAGGGTGACGCGAAACTAAACCGGTGGGGTGGGGGAGCGACGAAAAAAACCAGCGAAATAAAACAGTTGAAAATGGTGGGACGAAAATAAACCGTACAAGGCTACCAACTGCTCCATTAGGAGTAGAGATAACGACGGGAGTTTGGGCGTGTGCGGGACTCGATCGCGGAGTTTTTCTTGGTTTTTCACGGCTAAGGGGGAGGTGGGAGGAAGTACCAAAAAAGTATCAAAAAAGACCGGATGAGGTGGGACAAAAATAAAACCCGAAACGCGACCTACCAACTGACACATTAGGAGTAGAGATATCGGTCTAATCAACAAGAATTACGGCCCAAAAGCTTTTGGACCTGCCAAGAATTTAAGCTTTCCCATAACAGTTCATATGTGACACCCATATCTAACACTATAAGACGTGTAGAATGTTCAATATTTTTTGTGGGTTCAAGAAGTATAAATTTTTTTTTTGCGAAAAGAAAGGATTGTATTAATCAAGAAGTATAATTTGGACAGACAGAAATTTAGATCCGAGCTAGCGGCTTGAGAGTTTGTCGACGTCAATGACGTTCCTGAAGCTCCCGCCGAGCAATGACAGGAGTCCACCACCGTGCACCCTCCCCTCTGGAACACACAACTCTCCACTCTCCCTGCGCCTATCCGCGGATGGCGACGGGGACATCATAGAGAGGGGAACCAGCACCTGAGGAGGAATCAGCTCCTGCCTCCCCGGCGTAGGCACCGGCGAGCCGTCGCACTCCGACACCGCGCTCACGCCCGACGAGTACTCGTAGTTCATGGCGCTGGCGGCTGCGGCCGCGGCTGACGAGGACACGATGCCTCGGAAGAGGCCCGGCCCGATCATGCTCCCGCCGCCGCGTCCTCGTTGCTGTGCCTGGGACTGGGACTGCGAGGCCACCAGCGTCGCGTGGGCGGCGCAGAGGCCGCTCCGCCCGCGGGCGAACTTGTCGCAGCCCGTGCCGAAGGTGCACCGCTTGCCGCCACCGTGGGCCTTGCAGAACTCCGTACTCCCCTGCGCGCTCTTGCCGCAGATGTCGACCTTGCACCGTTTGCCGCCGCCGTGCTTCACGCAGAACTCTGTGCGCCCGCGGGCGCTCTTGCCGCACCCGGGCACTGCGCAGCGCTTCCCACCGCCGTGCGCCACGCAGTAACTGGTGCCCCCGTGGACGCTCTTGGGGCACACGCCGCCGCCTTCGTGCATGCAGCGCTTCCCGCCGCCGTGCGCCTTGCACAGCGGCGTGCTGCCTTCCGCGCCCTTGGCGCAGCCCTCGAAGACGCACCTTTTGCCGCCGCCGTGGGACTTGCAGTACAGCGTGCTGCCCTGCGCCCCCTTGCGGCAGTCCGGGTACTGGCAACGGCGGCCGCCGCCGTGGGAGATGCAGAACCCGACCTTCCCCTCGGCGCTCCGGATGCAGTCCTCAACCGCGCACCGCTTCCCTCCTCCGTGCTTGATGCATCGCCCGGACTTGCCACGCGCGGCTTTAGGGCAGCTGTTGTGTCCGCATCGGCGACCTCCGCCGTGGGCAATGCAGTGATCCGTCTTTCCCTCGGCGCTCTTAGTGCAGCCGAGCTGCATACACCGCCGGCCGCCTCCATGGGCCTTGCAGTAGGCTGTTCGGCTCTCGGCACCCTTGTAGCACCCGGGCTTCTGGCACCTCTGCCCGCCGCCATGGGCAATGCACAGGCCTGATGCACCTCTCGCACCTTTAGAGCACCCTTTGAACCTGCACTTCTTCGGAAACCGGCGATGAACCGGCTGTCCACGATCAGTTACACCGGTGACAACATCAGAGCTCATACCGAACGAAGTCTCTGTCATTGTCGTTGCAGAAGGTTCAGAGCTGAATTGAAGGCGATGCTCGGCACTATCATTGCCGTTGTCCGTGTGATCATCCAGCAGTTCATCATGCCCCTCTGCCCGATTCTCTTGAGGAACACAAAGATTCGGCCGAGACGCGAAGAGCAGCGACGGAATGTAGCCACCGGAGCTCCTCCTGGCCGACGTCGAGCTCTCGTCGACACCGAAGAAGGAGATGATGTTTCCTCCAGGCGGTTCAAAATGCCGAGCGATAGCTTCAGCATTACCCACCTGATCATGAAGCCCAAGGGTCATCGTCCCAGGATTAGTGAACGATAAACTCCGGCCAAGCAGAGTCACCGGTGCTTTCGACTTGCCTGCTCCTCCGTCAGGCTGCTGGTAATTCACAGAGCTAGATTCCGGCGACGGACCCAGTCCAAGTACCAGCCTGCACGCATCATCTTGGGCAGAAGCATGACCAGACCGCTGGACACCCCTGTTGCCACGGCTGCAGTTGTCCATTGCCGAACCCCGGAAGTCCAAGGAAAATGAGGTCTGACTCTGACCATGGCCGACAGTAGTGTAGCCCGGCGCCAAGTGCCCAGACATCAACACCGAAGAGCTGTCCATCAGGGGCTGCCTTCCACGGTGACGCATATCTGCGTAACCGTTATTCATCTAATAACTTTATACACCGCCTTTTTCGAAAAGAAAAAAACCTTTATACACTGTGTGGTGGATGGGGAACAAGTATCTCCAGGCAACAGAATATCAGTGATTCTTGATCTGGTAATTCATATGTGCATGAGAGAGAAGACGAAGTCGAAGAATATCATCAGCAGCGAGGTACCGTTGAATCCGCTACTAACAAAACCTGATGTGTCTGCCCTGTCCATTTACCTTCTGGCCTCAGCAAAAATCGTCACCCACAAGGTACTTGAGCCCTGGCAGACTAAACCGTCTGATACAGCAGTGTTCTGATCTTGGTATTTGACCATCCACTGTCCCTTTTCCTTTTTGTTGATTTATAAATTGTTGAGCATTAGGCAGAAGCAGAAGAGCTCAATTGCCAAGATAATCTTCAAACTACAACGATACTGCAAAGAAATGGAGTTAGTAAGTCAGATTGTGTTCATACCCTAAGAGGTGGAACTTAACATGACTTTAAAATAGCAATATTAAGTGCATATTGGAATGAATCGGTGCTGATGAACAGAAAAAACAAATCAGAAATTTCTCAAAATAAAAATAAGAGACCAGTTTAGCCATACTTGCACACAACTTCGTAAAAGAATAAACCATTGGCTCCTGAAGAGGATGTTAAATTGCTCAAACTAATTGATCATTTGAGGCTACTAGAATCTGCCCTGCCTGTTTTTTTTGTGGGGCCGTGGTTGCCCCAGTGGTCTGATTGATGATCTGGCTCCACTCTTACCACAGAAAATCTTGGAATCTAACACAATCGTCCAAAGGAGGACTAAACTAGTACTAGTAGACAAACAAAGGTCTGTGGTAGAGTGAATATTCATGAGATGCGTTTCAACAAAACCTCGCAAAATAAGGAACGACGATATGACAAAATAATCAATCAAAACCTCGCAAAATTGAAGTTCCCTTTTGGCAAATCCAAATCCTTATATGGCGTATGGAGAGTACGTAGACGGGAAGGTATAACAAATTGGCACAAACGAAGTTATTTGATAGATAGAATATCTTCTAGACTTCTACCATAGCATATTTGATTGATGAAAGCTCTCTTTTCACCAGAAAGAATCCTCTATCGTCGGAATATCAGGACATAAAAGGGCGTGTCAAGCAGACAATAGAATAAGTCAAAGCCTCCTTTGCATAAGAGCCACATACAGGTAGACTAAATTTAGTCAAGCAGGTTGAGCAGTATTTGAACCTTTATGACAACGAATCCTCCCGACCCCTATTGAGCAGATGACAGAATCACTCAATCAAATCCCCTAGTTCATACCAGTCGATAAATCTGGGAAACACCAACCGTTGCCACCGTATTATAGAAGTAGCGGATTTGTTTAGATTAGTTCAAGTCGTACCTAATAGCTACAGCTGTAAAATATTATCCCTCCAAGTAGAACCATCTTTGCATGGTCCACAGGCATATTTTCAAGGATAATTCAAAGTGTTGATTCAGTTTACTAGACGATCTGATGTTCCAATACTCATGGCCGCGGGAAAGAGCACCAGAGATATGGGATGCTACCTTTGTAACTCCAGATTCAGCCGAGGTCTCCATATAAGCAAACATTGACCACACGTTGGACAGATTTGGCGGTTCTCTACCCAAGAAATTGGTAGTTTAGCAGGACTAGTACAGTGCCATATGTGAGACATGTCCTGAAGAAGACTGCAAAGGGACACAGGACAGGACAATTTTACCCTACTTATGGAATTAAGACTGTTTACAAGAAACGACCCAGTGGAATAAAAATGGAAAATTATGATCTACTCTAGAATGAAAACACAGGGGAAACTATGATCTACTCTAAAATGGAAGGGAAAAAACACCCTGTGGCTGGCCTCTGCTAGCACGATCGAATAGCAAACAGTACCTTAACGGCGTGCCACCTGAACAAATCGCAGAGAAAAACATAGGGCTCTTTGCTCCTACCACATACTCATCATATATAACCGTGGATAAACCCAATTGTAAATCATGCAAGGAAATCCCATGGATTAAAAAAGAGGAAAATGAGATCTAAAGAAGCTTATACGGCTGAATTTCCATAATTACAACCTCCAGTGCAGAAACCTCAAAAAAATCGATGAAGGGGCCAGGACTCTGAATGAATCAAGAATCCGTTCGCGAACGAAATATGTATGTATGGGCAGTCGGACAAGAAACACGCAAACAAACAAGGAAAGGAAACAAAGCAAGAGAGGATAGAGAACAAAATCTTTGAGAAGGGAAGAGGGACTGAGGCAGGGAAAAGGCCAGGGAATCACCTAGGATCTATCTCAATGGAGGACGAAGAGGAGGAGACTCTGCTGTCTTTGCGCATAGAGGGAGGGAGGGAGGGAGAGAGAGATTCTGTTTTGTTAG
>NC_057810.1:353507198-353726196 GCF_018294505.1 Triticum aestivum | reverse complement strand
AGACGACAAGGAGGGAGGGCGCGTGTATATGGTATCAGGCTGATGGAGTATTCTGCCTGCGGGGAGGCACGCCTCGTGGGTGCGCTACGTCACATGACGGTGCCGTCCGTTGGCATCCCACACGGCGCTCTTTTTTTTCCCACGCACGCAAGCACCTACCTGGCCCCGGTCGGCTCGCGGCGCAGCCGAGCTGGCATAAATGACTGCCTGATTGGCTGACCTCCCTCTCACATTGTATGGTGCACATTCCTCTGGTGCACGTATCGCAAGGGCCCAGTATGGTGGATTCTTCTCCCTTCCCAGGAGCGTTTGCTTTTGTGCAACTGTGACAGCACGTTTGGTAGGTTTGAATCGGAAATTTGATGGCGATGTTTTCAGCATCTGATTACTCATGTTTGTTTTGGTCGTAATTGTTTGCGAACCCCTCGAGATTTGTGGTCAATAAGCCTATTTTGACATTTCGCAAGTTTGTGAGGTTTGGGAGAGCTCGCTTACCGCGAGGTCAAAGACTTTCCAACGAATGAAGAACCTTGCGTTGGTACTCATATTTGCATCTACTACTTCCGTCTCATAATATACGTTCTTATATTAGGAGACGAAGGGAGTACTTTCTTAATAAAGAAACGTGATTGCGGAGGACGCTTTTATTACTTCCTTTGGTTTTAGAAAACGACAAAGCTAAAATCCCGCCGACTGGCTGTTTGCAACAGATCCGCATGATCGCGCTGCCGTCCGATTCGAATCCAACGTCGCGCGTTGTCTGTTCCGCGCGAAGCGCGCGTGGCAATAACCGTTACAGCGTTTTGCTGTCAATGACAAGCGGGCCCTGCCGAAACCTCCCCTCTCGCCCAATGCCCACGATCTCCACTCCCCCCTCTTTCCCTTCGCCCGCATTACTTCTCCCCCCCCACTCGCGTTGCGGTGTGTATTCGAATCCCCTCTCGCTCCCCTCTCCCTCGTCTGTGACGGTTGCTAGTGGTGGCGTGGTACGGTTCGCGACGGACGGCGTCTGAATCTGCGGTGAGGAATGCATTTCCCCACCCCCCTTTGTCTTCCTGTTTTTCTCCGCCGGTATGTTTCCGCCGTTCTGCCGCTGATTTTTGGTGTTCGGAGCCTCCGAATCCGGCCGGTTGTTGTTCCCATTAGGTTGGATTAGGTTAGTTTAGGCTGGCTTCTAGATTCTGAATCGCATTCCCCACCCCCTCTGTCTTCTTGTTGCTCCGCCGGCATGTTCCGCCGTTGATTATTGGTGCTCGGACCCTCCGAATCCGGCCGGTTGTTGTTCCCATTAGGTTAGATTAGGTTGCCTTCTAGTTTCAGTTGAACATGGCTGTGAAATTTGGTTCAATTTTGTGCGAAATTGGCCGGCTGGTGGGTGTCGATAGGTTTTCGTGGTGGATAAGCGTGGTCGGTTCTACTATGGATTTTCCCACCCTTTTTTTTCTTCTGTTGGTGTTGTGGATGTGGATTTTTAGGACATGCAATAGTGTTTGGTGTTTATGGATTTTAGGATGTGCATTAGTGGTTGTGGATTTGAACAGTAACCCTAAGTTCATTCCCAAAATGTTGTTATGTCAGATTTGTTTGATGTGTTCTGTCTATCGATTAGGCTTGTGACGCTCTAATTACCATGTTTACAATGCTTGAATTACCGGTGTTGTTTGTTCTGTTTAATTATCATGATGATGATATTGAACTTGCCAATGACATTGCACTCAAATTACCAGATGCTGAAACACTGCTATTATCGGTGTTGTTTGTTATGTTTAAATTATCATGATGATGGTATTACACTTACCAATCACACGACACTCAAATTACTAGATAATGAAACACCGCTATTTTTATGATTGGTGTTGTTTCTGTGCCTAAATGTCCAGTTGGTCGGTAATTTTCAGTGGTGCAATCGTGCTCTCATTACAAATTGTTTTTCAAACAGCTACATTCACATTAGGTTGTGTTTTTGGACTGCAGCCCCGTGATTTTATGCTTTGTGCTTTTCTTTTTGAATATCCCCAATGATGATGTGTAAGCAGTTACCATTATCATGTTACCGTACTTACCAGTATTTTTCTAGTCTAACTACATGCAGCACAATGCTCATTTCTTATTCAATGGTCTGGTAGTTTTTTGTGTTCTTACCGGCATCATTTTTGTGATTATTAATGACCATGTGTCAATGCTCATTTTATCAGGGGTAAATTGGCTGTACATCATCAAATTGATGCCGCCTTTCTCACTTACCAATATAAGTGTGCCTCAGTTATCAGTTGCATATGCTTTAATATACCTGTGTCATTTGTTTTGCTATAGTTTAGCAGGTGTGGCACCGTCTTTGTTTTTTAACCAGATTATTTTTTCTGTAAACCAAGTGCATTTTGCTCGATTTATTTCTCATGGTCATGATAATCTTTTTTGTGTCACCATGAACCACAATGATATGTTTATCAGCTGTATTATTGCTTTGTCAAACACCAGTTTATAAATGTTGCTACTAATTGTGATATAATTTTTTCATAAGTCATCTAATTGGTTTCATTCGCTTTCTTTTCGTTCCTACGTGACATGGACACAATGCCGAGGAAGCGCAAAGGAGATGGTGATGGAATTGATGAGGTTCCTTCGAAAAAGGCAAAACGCCCTCCTCCGCGGAACAAAGCCTCACCCAGCTCGCTTCTTTTAGCATGCAAAGACATGAATGATGACAGGAAGGTTTCTATTGATGAGATGGACTTCACAAGCCTTCAGAATATCTAGTGTGACCATCTCTTCCACAATATCAATGTATGGCTTGCTGATCTGTACAATCCAGATTCTCATGAGGTGGTCGTACCAGGGCGGGGAAGGCTTCCGGTTAATGAGGAATATGTGCATCGCGTTATGGGCGTGCAGTGTGGAGGGGAGGATGTCCCTTACAACCTCCCTACTGAAGCTGATATTGAGTTAGAGCTTGAGTTGTTCGGCGAACTTGGATATGCCCCTAAAATGACTGATCTTGTTGATCTCATAAAGGGTTCTGTAAATGCTGATGATACTTTCAAGCGTATGTGGCTTTTGCTTGCTGGGAATACAGTCATTGCCCCGGCCACCTCCAACAAAGTCAGCCCTAGATGGTATGCTGTGCTGGTAAGTGGTTATGTAATTCTGTCATTTTCTTTCTTGTGTGCCTGATAACTTTACTGTATGTCAGTGTGGTAACTTTCATAGTTTTTGTGTTCCATTCGGTGAACCTCGGTTTCTTTGTTTTCAACTTGTAGCGTGACATCAATGGTATTAAAAATCTCAATTGGTCCAAATTCATCACTGACGAATTACACCAGGCGCTGCTGAAACACAAGCCTACCAGGGATTGCCTTCTCTTCTACAATGTAAGTGATGGTGCTTTCCTCTTACCTTCTTTTTTGTCATTTGTCATCTTTTTGTTATTTGTCTCTGATTTTGTTCGTGTATACCATGACGCTTGTTCTGGTGATGGTGGTGGTGGGTTGTTGTTGTTGTTGTTCCCCTGGTTCTGATTCTGGACTAGTAGCTGCATCAGGGTATTCTACCGTTGGATCAACTGAGTGAGCTTCGGCAGGAAAGCAAATCCATTTTCACGTCTCAGAGGCATCTGATGGGTTTAGAAAAGATGAGAAAACAGAATAGAATGAGATCTAGAGGGAAAACACTACCCATATGCACATGAGACAAAAACAATCATATCACTTCAATCAATTCAAACAAGGACATACAATCGGTCTAACTATCGTTACAAAAGTGCTCGAACTATACTATATACATGGGGGAATACTACTACTGATATGGTGGTCGACTAGAAGTTTTAATCGGTGGAAGACTCCATGATATCTGCTCTAGCTTCATCAACATAGTCATCATCACTATCATCAGGGTCTGAGTCGGTGTCATCGATGATGATGTAGTCCTCCGAACGCATGGAATCGTCGTTTTCTCCTCCTGGCGCGGGGTCTCCCATGAATACTCCTAGCTTCCTCGTCAAATCGTCATTCTTCTCCACGAGTATCGTCATTTCCTCCTCATATCCATCGCGTGTAGACTTGAGTTCTTCCTCCAGCTCCGTGATCCTGGTCATTGAAGGAAATATGCCCTAGAGGCAATAATAAAGTTATTATTTATTTCCTTATTTCATGATAAATGTTTATTATTCATGCTAGAATTGTATTAACCGGAAACATAATACATGTGTGAATACATAGACAAACATAGTGTCACTAGTATGCCTCTACTTGACTAGCTCGTGAATCAAAGATGGTTAAGTTTCCTAGCCATGGACAAAAGAGTTGTCATTTGATTAACGGGATCACATCATTAGGAGAATGATGTGATTGACTTGACCCATTCCGTTAGCTTAGCACACAATCGTTTAGTATGTTGCTACTGCTTTCTTCATGACTTATACATGTTCTTGTGACTATGAGATTATGCAACTCCCGTTTACCAGAGGAACACTTTGTGTGCTACCAAACGTCACAACATAACTGGGTGATCATAAAGGTGCTCTACAGGTGTCTCCGAAGGTACATGTTGGGTTGGCGTATTTCGAGATTAGGTTTTGTCACTCCGATTGTCGGAGAGGTATCTCTAGGCCCTCTCGGTAATACACATCACTTAAGCCTTGCAAGCATTGCAACTAATGAGTTAGTTATGGGATGATGTATTACGGAACGAGTAAAGAGACTTGCCGGTAACGAGATTGAACTAGGTATTGGATACCGACGATCGAATCTCGGGCAAGTAACATACCGATGATAAAGGGAACAGCGTATGTTGTTATGCGGTTTGACCGATAAAGATCTTCGTAGAATATGTAGGAGCCAATATGAACATCCAGGTTCCACTATTGGTTATTGACCGGAAACAGTTCTAGGTCATGTCTACATAGTTCTCGAACCCGTAGGGTCCGCACGCTTAACGTTACAATGAGAGTTTTATTATGAGTTTATAAGTTTTGATGTACCGAAGGAGTTCGGAGTCCCGGATGAGATCGGGGACATGACGAGGAGTCTCGAAATGGTCGAGACGTAAAGATCGATATATTGGACAACTATATTCAGAGTTCGGAAAGGTTCCGAGTGGTTCGGGTATTTTTCGGAGTACCGAGGAGTTACGGGAATACGGGGGAGAAGTATTGGGCCTTATTGGGCCATACGGGAAAGAGAGAGGGGCTGCCTAGGCAGGCCGCGCCCCCCCCCCAAGGCCTAGTCCGAATTGGACTAGGGGGAGGGGCTGCGCCCCCTCCTTCCTTCCCTTCTCCCTGCCCCTTCCTTGTCTCCTACTCCTAGTACCTGGAAGGATTCCTAGTTGGACTAGGAAAGGGGCAATCGTACTCCCGGTGGGAGTAGGACTCCCCTAGGGCGCGCCATAGAGAGGGCCGACCCTCCCCTCCTCCACTCCTTTATATACGGGGGCAGGGGGCACCCCATAGACACACAAGTTGATCTACGGATCGTTCCTTAGCCGTGTGCGGTGCCCCCCTCCACCATATTCCACCTCGGTCATATCGTCGTGGAGTTTAGGCGAAGCCCTGCGCCAGTAGAACATCATCATCGTCACCACGCCGTCGTGCTGACGGAACTCATCCCCGACGCTTTGCTGGATTGGAGCCCGGGGAACATCATCGAGCTGAACGTGTGCTGAACACGGAGGTGCCGTACGTTCGGTACTTGGATCGGTCGAGTCGTGAAGACGTACGACTACATCAACCGCGTTGTTATAATGCTTCCGCTTACGGTCTACGAGTGTACGTGGACAACACTCTCCCCTCTCGTTGCTATGCCATCACCATGATCTTGCGTGTGCGTAGGAATTTTTTGAAATTACTACGTTCACCAACAGTCATTGCCTTCTTCAAATCTGTCATGCCTGCGCACATCTGGTTCTCCTGGCGTCGAATGTGCTAGTTTAACTCCTGGATGAAAGTTGCAATGGACCTATCCCTCCTGGTGCTGATCATCCCCCATTGCTCATCTCGGTGCCCACAAATCTGGTAGATAGTATCCTTGAGATCCTTGTGGTAAACTTCTCCAATACGTCCCATGGCGATGTGGGCTGCCATGCTCTTTCCTAGACTCCAGGTTGGTGCATCAAAGGAAAACTCTATGGGCTTAGTGACTGGCATGAACGTCCTTCCTGGAACTTGAACTCGAATCATCCAACGCTCCTCTTCTGGTAAAGTGGCGATGTAGGTCCCGGTGAAGCTTGGTATTCTAATGTTCAGGTACCTAGTAACTTCCTTCAAGTGTCGTCCAAAAGGTGTATCTTCATCCGGTTGTGTGAACTTGCTCCTTGCAACCGCCATCCTATAGAGTAGAAAAGAGGAGAGAAGTCAGAAATGAGAAGAGAAGAGTGACCTATGGTTTTAGCTTAGTGGTCGTGTCCTATAGCCAGCGTGTGCTCTGATACCATCTTGTAGCGACCAGACCTCAAACAGTCTAGTCTCTATGCATCATTGTCATCCCTGGATCGGTAATGCTGACATGCACAATACTTGAGGTTTTATAACAGAGTTTCAATCACACACTTATTACATCGAATTTCTCAAAAGAGAACTTATTAAAATAATATGGCTTAAGGCCATCTAAAAATGATAATAGCGGAAGGCTTGGAAGATAAAGTGAGTCCATCAACTCCAACGGCATAGCTGAGTGAAAGACAACGACCTATGGCACCTTACTCGTCGTCTGAAAAGTCTGCAACATGAGATGTTGCAGCCCGAAACGGGTCAGCACAGGGAATATGCTGGCAATGTAATACATAGAGTAATGAATAGAATAATTGCGATCACTACATGCATATATGGCTGGTGGAAAGCTCTATGGTTACAATTTTGCATAAAACCAATTTTTCCCTACAACAAAGGAATAAATTTTATTTAACTATCATGGTGGTTGTTAAACATTGAGAAGGTCCGTCCAACTTAATCCCAATTAAGCATCATCATTAAACCCAATCAAGTTAATTTAGAGTGATGAGATCAACATGATAATCCAAGAACCAGATACTCAAGATGTCCATAACCGGGGACACGGCTAATCATGATTAGTTTGTACACTCTGCAGAGGTTTGCGCACTTTCCCCACAAGACTCAGACACATCCATGATCAGAGATTCGAGACACAGTCTTTCTGAAGCATTAACTCTCTACTCTGGGTAGACAGTACCAACTACAACCCACTACATCTGCTAGTCTACCTCTTCAAGAGCTTCACGCAACTTACTCAACTATGCCAGAGCCCATATTGGCTTGTGGTTGCACACATAAGTTTCTAGCATGAATAATCTTATGATCCCTTTGAGCCTGGGTGGCGGACCGTAGGATGATCACACGGGTACTCCGGGATATCCTAGGACAACACTGGATTCTCCAGGTGCCCTGACAACCACTGGGTACTCCAGGGTGCCTCAAGCAATCCACCCACATGTGTATTTAAGTAGCCACCTTAAGTTAACCATTAATTAAAAATACTCACATCTGTCATGGATATACTCACCCAAACCACGTCTATGAGCATAGCATAGCAATATAAGCATAACGTAGAAGTAACTCCCAAAGGTTTGATAGTAAACAGGGCAATAGGTTCTACCTCATCATCTAGTTCCCCAAACCCAGATGTTAATTAGATCCTAACCATGCAATGTTTGAGGGTTGATCTAATGCAATAAAATTGGGTAGTAAAGAGGTATGATCAAAGTGTTACTTGCCTTGCTGATGATCCGCGAAACCTAGAGACTCGTAGTAGCACGCTTCACACTCCAGGAACTCTATCGCAAACAAACAATACATACATAAGCACTCAACTAGAAGCACGGGTAAAACTCAAATAAGAGATCTAACTAGAAAGTTCAACTAAAGAACTCCGGTTTGCAAAAAGAATCAAATCAAATGGAGCAACAAAACTCAAACTGCGAAAGAAACAAGATCCGTTTACTAATTTGGACTAAAGTCAAGTTTTACAGTAGCAAAATCTTGTTCAAGTTATTTAAACAGCAAGATGGCTTTGAGACAAAGATCTAGGCACTTGAATCGCCAGATTCCGATAAGTGAGCGAAAAGATAAACTAAAACAAAAATCAGGGCAGAAATCGCGATCGAAAATAATCACGGAAAAACCTGGAAAAAGAAAAACTAACGAACAGGCTAACGAACGAACGTTCGCTGTCTGCGGCTAACGGGTGAACATCGTTCGTTAAAACGAACGTACGGACAAACATCCGCTATTTAACTAAACTAGGGAAAAAATAAAACCGATCTAAAAAAATAACCTAGGGTTTCTAAAAAAATCGATCGGTTTTCTTACGAAAACCGGCGGCGGCGGCGGTTATACCTCCGGTGGCGGGGTCGGGTCCGGCGGCGGCGGGACAGGGCGGCGGCGGCGCGGATCGCGGCGGGCGGCGGCGGCGCGAATCGCGACGGCGGCGGTGACGGATCGGGCGGGGCTAGGGTTTCGGGTGGGGTGTCTGGCGGCTCGAGCCTCCCAGCTTATAAGCCGGCCGGCCCAGGAGTCCTAGTCGGACACGGCCCGGTAGGTGTTGACTTTTTTTTAAATAACTTCGACGCACAGAAAAACAAATAAAAGAAATACTAAACAGACTCCAAAAATCCTGAAATAAATTTTCCCTGTCCTCTAAAAATATAGCGGAGAAGATGAACATTTATTTCGGCCTCTAATGCAATTTTGAAAAATGCATATTTTTCCTAATTCAAATAAAATAGCAATAAAACTCAGAATAAAATACTTATTTGATTTTAATATTTTCCCTCCAATATTTCTTTATTTTGGAGAAGTCATTTTATCCCCTCTCTTTTATTTTCATATTGGAAATATTCGAAGAGAAAAATAATTAAAACCAAATGATCCTATTTTTCAAAATTTGAGAAAACTCAAATATGAAAATAACGAAATCCCCAACTCTCTCTGTGGGTCCTTGAGTTGCTTAGAATTTCTAGGATCAACCAGAACACAATAAAATATGTTATGCAAAGATGATCTAATGTATAACATTCCAAATTGGAAATTTGGGATGTTACAAACCTACCCACCTTAAGATGAATCTCACCCTCGAGATACGGGTTGGCTAGAAAATAGGTGCGGGTGGTCCTTCCGTAAGTCTTCCTCTCCTTCCCAGGTGGCTTCATCCTCGGTATGGTGGCTCCACTGAACTTTGCAGAACTTGATAACCTTGCTGCGTGTGACTCGGCTGGCAAATTCGAGAATCTTCACTGGTTTCTCCTTGTAGGTCAAATCGGTATCCAACTAAATCGCTTCCAATGGCACTGTATCTCTCAGAGGAATATCGACCATCTCTGCGTGTCACTTCTTCAATTAGGAAATGTGGAACACATCGTGAACTCCTGACAATCCTTCTGGCAATTCCAACTTGTAAGCAACTTCTCCCATACGCTCCAAAACTTTGTATGGTCCCACAAAACATGGTGCTAACTTTCCCTTAACTCCAAAACGCTTAACTCCTCGAAGTGGGGACACACGAAGATACACTGTGTCTCTGACTTCATAAACTGTCTCCTTGCATTTAGAATCCTCATAGCTCTTATGCCTGGACTGGGCTACCTTGAGTGTACCGCGAATCGATTTAACCTTCTCTTCAGACTCCTTAACCAAATCTGGTCCAAACAACTGACGGTCTCCAACTTCGTCCCATAGCAATGGTGTCCTGCACCTCCTTCCGTACAAGGCTTCGAAAGGGGCCACCTTCAAGCTGGCTTGATAACTGTTATTGTAAGAGAACTCTGCATACGACAAATTATCATCCCAACTAGATCCATAATCTAGCGCACAAGCTCTCAACATGTCCTCCAGAATCTGATTAACTCCCTCGGTCTGTCCATCTGTCTATGGATGAAAGGTTGTACTAAACTCTAGCCTAGTACCCAAAGTCTCATGTAACTGATTCCAGAACTTTGAGGTAAACTGGGTTCCTCTATCTGATAAAGTGGTCCTCAGAACTCCATGCAGACATACGATCCTTGTCCTGTATATCTTTGCCAACTTAGCACTGGTGTAAGTGGTCTTTACTGGGATGAAATGAGCTACCTTCGTCAAACGATCGACTACAACCCATATCGAGTCATAGCCTGCATGAGTCCTGGGCAATCCCGTGGTAAAATCCATGCCTAGCTTGTCCCACTTCCATTCGGGTATCGGCCATGGCTGTAGTAATCCTGCTGGCTTCTGATGCTCTGCCTTCACTCCGTGACATACATCACAAACTGCTACATACTCGGCAATATCCTTCTTCATTCTGGTCCACCAAAAACTGTCCTTCAAATCCAGATACATCTTGGTATTTCCTGGGTGAATCGAATACGGCGAATCGTGGGCCTCCTGCAGAATCAACTTCCTGATCTCGGGATCATTGGGCACATATATGCGATCCTCAAACCATAAGGTATCATGCTCATCCTCACGAAATCCTTTAGCCTTTCCTTTGCTCATCCTTTCCTTTATCTCGGCAATCTCTTTGTCCGTCTTTTGAGCTTCTCTGATCTTATCCATCAAGGTAGACTGAATTTCCAATGCTGCTACATAGCCTCTCGGAACTATTTCCAAACATAGCCCGCGAAGATGCTCTGCTAACTCTTGGATAATCCTCCGACCATGAGTGTATTGACATGACTCTTGCAACTCAACGCATCGGCTACTACGTTAGCCTTTCCAGGATGATAGTGCAACTTCATATCATAATCCTTGATGGGCTCCAACCATCTCCTCTGCCCGAGATTTAACTCCTTCTTCGTGAAGATATACTTCAAATTCTTGTGATCCGTGTACACCTCGCAATGGTTTCCGATGAGAAAATGTCTCCATGTCTTCAATGCATGCACTACAGCTGTTAACCCCAAATCGTGTGTAGCATAATTCAACTCATGGGGTTTAAGCTGTCATGAGGCATATGAAAAAACTCTTCCCTCCCGCATAGGCACAACTCCAAGTCCTTGACGAGAAGCATCGCAATACACTTGATAATCCTTGCGTTGATCTGGAAGAATAAACACTAGGGCTGTAACCAAACGTTTCTTCAACTCCTGAAAACTGGCTTCACATTCCTGAGTCCATTTGAACTAGGTGTCCTTCTTCAACAACTCCATCATGGGTTTTTGCAATTTTAGAGAAATTTTCAATGAACCTTATGTAGTATCCTGCGAGTCCGAGAAAACTACGGATCTCTCCAACTGACGTGGGTGCTTCCCAATTCGTCACAGTAACAACCTTGGTGGGGTCTACTGCTATTCCTTCTCCGAATATAACATGTCTGAGGAATCCAACTTCCTTCAACCAAAACTCACACTTGCTGAACTTGGCATATAGCTGATGTTCTCCGAGCTTCCCAAGTACCAAACGCAAACGCTCCTTATGCTCCTCTTCATTCTTCGAGTAGACCAATATGTCATCAATGAACACCACGACAAACTTATCCAAAAACTCCATAAACACGTTGTTCATCATGTTCATGAAATAGGATGGCGCGTTAGTCAGACGAAATGACATAACGGTATACTCATATAGCCCGTGCCTTGTGGTAAAAGTTGTCTTGGGTATATCCTGCTCTCGAATCTTCAGCTGGTGGTATCCTGATCGCATATCGATATTGGAAAATACTTTTGCTCCTTGCAACTGGTCAAACAAATCATTGATCATCGGCAGTGGGTATTTGTTCTTGATCGTCACTTCATTCAATCCACGATAATCAACAACCATCCTCAATGATCCATCCTTCTTCTCCACTAGAAGCACTGGTGATCCCCAAGGTGACGAACTTGGGCGAATATAGCCTTTATCCAGTAACTCCCTAATCTGCTTCTTAATTTCTTCCAAATCCTTTGTGGGCATCCGATACAGTCTCTTAGATATTGGCCCTGTGCCTGGCAAAAGCTGAATCAAAAACTCAATGTCTCTATCCAGTGGCATGCCTGGCAACTCCTCCGGAAGTACATCATGGAAATCCTTCACCACTGGTACTTCCTCCTGTACAACTCTGGATAAGGAATTTACTTGAGTCCTCTTCGGCACATGCCGGGATACATACTTAATCCTTCTTCCTTCTGGGGTGGTGAGCAAAATCGACTTACTGGCGCAGTCAATGTTCCCTCCATACTTTGACAACCAATCCATGCCTAATATTACATCCAGTCCTTGTGACTCCAATACTATTAGGTCTGAGGGGAACACATAGTTACCAATCCTTAATGGTAACCAGTCACACCATAGGCTAGCCATATACTCTGCTCCTGGCGAAGTTACTAACATGGGTGACCTAAGGGCTTGGGTTGGCAGGTTATACTTATCCACAAATCACCTTGATATGTATGAATGCGATGCACCAGTATCAAAAAGAATGATTGCAATAAATGACTTAACCAAAAACTTACCTATTACTGCATCGGGTTCGCTTCAACCTCCTCCACACTAACGTGGTTCACTTGTCCCCTGTTGAAAGGGTTGGGCTTCTTCCCAGAGATTCAATTGCCATTTCCATTCTTTGCTTCAGAACACTCTGTGGCGTAATGTCCATTCTTCCCACACTTGAAACAAGTAATGTGACTTAGATCCTTCTTGGCGGGTGTTGCTGGGTTGGAACGGTTCTGGCCATTGCTTCCTTCATTCCCATTCCCATTCTCGGGGCCACTATGGTTATGCGAACTCCATCCATTGGAATTATGGCCTTCATGGTTATGGTGAATGTGTTCTCCCGAGTTCGGGGTAAAACGGGGCCTCTGCTGTGCTCCTGAGTTGTACTTCCCTTGTCCATACTTCCTCTTGCGGTTGTCAATCTGCTGCTACTTCCCTTCAATCATGAGAGCTCTATCTACCAACTCCTGGTAGTTTTTGAAGGTTGCCACCATCAACTGCATGCTCAGCTCATCATTGAGTCCTTCTAGAAACTTCTCCTGCTTAGCGGCATCTGTAGCAACGTCATCTAGGGCATAACGTGCTAACTTACTAAAATCATCCACATGCTGGCCCACTGTGCATCCTCCTTGGTGCAAGTTGCGAAATTCACGCTTCTTCATGGCCATAGCTCCTGCTGAAACATGGGCAGTGCGAAAAGCCTGCTGAAACTAGTCCCATGTGATAGTGTCGATGGGGTAAGTGGCTGTGGAATTCTCCCACCAAGATGTTGCGGGTCCATCAAGCCGATGTGCGACAAAACGCACTCTCTCCGCATCTGTGCATTCCGCAATGGTCAGCTCCCTTCCAATCTTGTGGAGCCAATCATCTGCAACAATCAGCTCGGTGCTACTAGAGAACACTGGCGGATTCAGCCTTAGAGAACGGGCTATGTGATCAACAGGTGGTGGTGGTGGTGGGTTGTTGTTGTTGTTGTTCCCCTGGTTCTGATTCTGGACTAGTAGCTGCATCAGGGTATTCTACTGCTGGATCAACTGAGTGAGCTCCGGCAGGAAAGCAAATCCATTTTCACGTCTCGGAGGCATCTGATGGGTTTAGAAAAGATGAGAAAACAGAATAGAATGAGATCTAGAGGGAAAACACTACCCATATGCACATGAGACAAAAACAATCATATCACTTCAATCAATTCAAACAAGGACATACAATCGGTCTAACTATCATTACAAAAGTGCTCGAACTATACTATATACATGGGGGAATACTACTACTGATATGGTGGTCGACTAGAAGTTTTAATCGGTGGAAGACTCCATGATATCTGCTCTAGCTTCATCAACATAGTCATCATCACTATCATCAGGGTCTGAGTCGGTGTCGTCGATGATGATGTAGTCCTCCGAACGCATGGAATCGTCGTTTTCTCCTCCTGGCGCGGGGTCTCCCATGAATACTCCTAGCTTCCTCGTCAAATCGTCATTCTTCTCCACGAGTATCATCATTTCCTCCTCATATCCACCACGTGTAGACTTGAGTTCTTCCTCCAGCTCCGTGATCCTGGTCATTGCCTTCTTCAAATCTGTCATGCCTGCGCACATCTGGTTCTCCTGGCGTCGAATGTGCTAGTTTAACTCCTGGATGAAAGTTGCAATGGACCTATCCCTCCTGGTGCTGATCATCCCCCATTGCTCATCTCGGTGCTCACAAATCTGGTAGACAGTATCCTTGAGATCCTTGTGGTAAACTTCTCCAATGCATCGCATGGCGATGTGGGCTGCCATGCTCTTTCCTAGACTCCAGGTTGGTGCATCAAAGGAAAACTCTATGGGCTTAGTGTCTGGCATGAACGTCCTTCCTGGAACTTGAACTCGAATCATCCAACGCTCCTTTTCTGGTAAAGTGGCGATGTAGGTCTCGGTGAAGCTTGGTATTCCGATGTTCAGGTACCTAGTAACTTCCTTCAAGTGTCGTACAAAAGGTGTATCTTCATCCGGTTGTGTGAACTTGCTCCTTGCATCCGCCATCCCATAGAGTAGAAAAGAGGAGAGAAGTCATAAATGAGAAGAGAAGAGTGACCTATGGTTTTAGCTTAGTGGTTGTGTCCTACAGTCAGCGTGTGCTCTGATACCATCTTGTAGCGACCAGACCTCAAACAGTCTAGTCTCTGTGCATCATTGTCATCCCTAGATCGGTAATGCTGACATGCACAATACTTGAGGTTTTATAACAGAGTTTCAATCACACACTTATTACATCGAATTTCTCAAAAGAGAACTTATTACAATAATATGGCTTAAGGCCATCTAAAAATAATAATAGCGGAAGGCTTGGAAGATAAAATGAGTCCATCAACTCCAACGGCATAGCTGAGTGAAAGACAACGACATATGCCACCTTACTCGTCGTCTGAAAAGTCTGCAACATGAGATGTTGCAGCCCGAAACGGGTCAGCACAGGGAATATGCTGGCAATGTAACACATAGAGTAATGAATAGAATAATTGCTATCACTACATGCATATATGGCTGGTGGAAAGCTCTATGGTTACAATTTTGCATAAAACCAATTTTTCCCTACAACAAAGGAATAAATTTTATTTAGCTATCATGGTGGTTGTTAAACATTGAGAAGGTTCCTCCAACTTAATCCCAATTAAGCATCATCATTAAACCCAATCGAGTTAATTTAGAGTGATGAGATCAACATGATAATCCAAGAACCAGATACTCAAGATGTCCATAACCGGGGACACGGCTAATCATGATTAGTTTGTACACTCTGCAGAGGTTTGCGCACTTTTCCCCACAAGACTCAAACACATCCATGATCAGAGATTCGAGACACAGTCTTTCTGAAGCATTAACTCTCTACTCTGGGTAGACAGTACCAACTACAACCCACTACATGTGCTAGTCTACCTCTTCAAGAGCTTCACGTAACTTACTCAACTATGCTAGAGCCCATATTGGCTTGTTGTTGCACACGTAAGTTTCTAGCATGAATAATCTTATGATCCCTTTGAGCATGGGTGGCGGACCGTAGGATGATCACACGGGTACTCCGGGATATTCTAGGACAACACTGGATTCTCCAAGTGCCCTGACAACCACTGGGTACTCCAGGGTGCCTCAAGCAATCCACCCAGATGTGTATTTAAGTAGCCACCTTAAGTTAACCATTAATTAACAATACTCACATCTGTCATGGATATACTCACCCAAACCACGTCTACGAGCATAGCATAGCAATATAAGCATAACGTAGAAGTAACTCCCAAAGGTTTGATAGTAAACAAGGCAATAGGTTCTACCTCATCATCTAGTTCCCAAAACCCACATGTTAATTAGATCCTAACCATGCAATGTTTGAGGGTTGATCTATTGCAATAAAACTGGGTAGTAAAGAGGTATGATCAAAGTGTTACTTGCCTTGCTGATGATCCGCGAAACCTAGAGACTCGTAGTAGCACGCTTCGCACTCCGGGTACTCTATCGCAAACAAACAATACATACATAAGCACTCAACTAGAAGCATAGGTAAAACTCAAATAAGAGATCTAACCAGAAAGTTCAACTGAAGAACTCCGGTATGCAAAAAGAATCAAATCAAATGGAGCAACGAAACTCAAACTGCGAAAGAAACAAGATCCGTTTACTAATCTGGACTAAAGTCAAATTTTACAGTACCAAAATCTTGTTCAAGTTGTTTAAACAGAAAGAGAGCTTCGAGACGAAGATCTAGGCGCTTGAATCACCTGATTCTGATAAACGAGCGAAAAGATAAACTAAAACGAAAATCAGGGCAGAAATCACGATCGAAAATAATCGCGGAAAAACCCTGGAAAAAGAAAAACCGACGAACAGGCTAACGAACGAACATTCGCTATCTGCGGCTAACGGGTGAACATCGTTTGTTAAAACGAACGTCCGGACGAACGTCCACTATTTAACTAAACCGGGGAAAAAAATAAAACCGATCTAAAAAAACCTAGCGTTTCTAAAAAAACTCGATCGGTTTTCTTACGAGAACCGGCGACGCGGCGGTTATACCTCGGCGGCGGGTTTGGGTCCGGTGGCGGGGCGGCGGCTCCGGCGAAGAGCGGCGGCGGGATGGCGTGGCGTGACAGGCGGCGCTGCGGATCGCGGCGGGCGGCGGCGGCGTGAATTGCGGCAGCGGCGGCCCGAATCGGGCGGTGGCGGTGGCGGATCGGGGGGGCTAGGGTTTTGGGTGGGGTGGCTGGCGGCTCAGGCCTCCAGCTTATAAGGCCGGCCGGGCCAGGAGTCCTAGTCGGACACGGCCCGGTAGGTCGGTTGACTTTTTTTTAAATAATTCCGACGCGCTGAAGAACAAATAATAGAAATACTAAACAGACCCCAAAAATCTGGAAATAAATTTTCCCTGTCCTCTAAAAATATAGCGGAGAAGGTGAACATTTATTTGGGCCTCTAATGCAATTTTGAAAAATGCATTTTTTTTCTAATTCAAATAAATGGCCATAAAACTCCTAATAAAATACTTATTTGATTTTAATATTTTCCCTTCAATATTTCTTTATTTTGGAGAAGTTATTTTATCCCATCTCTTTTATTTTCATATTGGAAATATTCGAAGAGAAAAATAATTAAAACCAAATGATCCTTTTTATCAAAATTTGAGAAAACTCAAATATGAAAATAATGAAATCCCCAACTCTCTCCGTGGGTCCTTGAGTTGCTTAGAATTTCTAGGATCAACCAAAATGCAATAAAATATGATATGCAAAGATGATCTAATGTGTAAAATTCCAAATTGGAAATTTGGGATGTAACACTTGTGCTTCAAATGATAGTCTCCCTAACACTCAACTCACTCTCATAGGATTGGATTTGGTGGAGAGATGATTTGAGTGGAAAGCAACTTGGGGAAGGCTAGAGATCAAGATTCAAATGGTGGGATTGGTATATCTTGGTCTCAACACATGAGTAGGTGGCTCTCTCTTAGAAAATGAGTAGTGGAAGTGCAGGCACGTTCTGATGGCTTCCCTCGCGAATGAGGAGAGGGTGGAGGGGTATATATAGCCTCCACACAAAATCTAACCGTTACACAAATATACCAAACTCGGTGGGACCGAATCAGAAAACTCGGTTGGACCAATCCAGTACATAATGTGACCGCTAGGCAATTTCGGTGGGACCGACAAGTCAACTTGGTGGGACCGATATCATTAGGGTTAGGGCATAACGTAATCTCTGTTTGACCGATTACACAAACTCGGTGGGACCGACTTTGGTAATAAGCTAACCAGAGAGTTGGTCAGGCAAACTCGGTGGGACCGATTTGCTCGTCTCGGTGGGACCGAAGCGTTACGAAAAGGAAACAGAGAGTTTGCATTACAGACTCGGTGGGACCGATCGCTCATCTTGGTTAGACCGAAACATTGCGAAGGGAAACAGAGAGTTTGCAACCCCATCTCGGTGAGACCGAGATCTCTATCGGTGAGACCGAAGTGACTAGGGTTTCTGGCTGTGGCTATGTGAAATGAACTCGGTGGCGCCGGATGGATCAAATTGGTGGGGCTGAGTTTGACTTTTTGTTTGGGACATATGTGGATATGAGAAAGTGGTTGAGGGCTTTGGAGCATATCACTAAGCATTTTGAGCAAGCAAGCCATTAAGCAACACCTCATCCCCTTTTAATAGTATTGGCTTTCCTATAGACTCAATGTGATCTTGGGTCACTGAAAATAGAAAATGTAGAGTCTTGGACTTTAGAGCTTGAGCCAATCTTTTGTCCTTAGCACTTTGAGGGGTCCACAATCCTTATCCATGCCATGCCAATCATTGAACTTTCCTGAAATATTTATCTTGAGATGGCATTAGTTCAATGAGCTATATGTTGTTAATTATTACCAAAACTACCCAGGGATAGTTGCACTTTCAGTCTCCCCCTTTTTGGTAATTGATGACAACATATAGATCAAAGCTTCGAAAAATGATAATAAGATTGAAATACATCGTCGCTTTGAGAAGTATGTGACAAGCAAGAGCTCCCCCTAAATTTGTGCATTATTTAAAATTTGCTTTGGATTGCAAATGCACAATGTGTTAGCATCATTGGTCTTCATGAGGTGGTGTAGAGATGACTCCAAGGAAAAAGGCTTCTGTTAATGTAGATGGAGCTGGTGGAGTGGCTGCTGGAGGTGGCACTGAAGCTGTGGCTGCTGGTGCAGATGTAGTGGCTCTAGTATCTGGAACAGGCACTGCAGCAGACCTATGACCTCTTGGTACTCTTGTGAAAGCATCTGTAGTAGACTTGCCTTTCTTCTCCTCTACTTCCTCCTGGAGTTGCTCAACTACTGGCTGAATCTCAGTAACTTTGACATCAAGATCATAGAATTTCTGTTCAATGATCCTCTCCAAACTCTCCTAATTTTGAGTCAGGGTGGCCAAGCCCTTCTCAATCCTCAAGGTGGATTGGATCAGATATCCAAGTTGATCTTGTTTACTCTTTAAGAACACCTGAGATGCCTCTTCAGCACTTGGCATCTTTGCAGTTTTCTCTGCCCTTGCCTTCTCTCTCTGCTCATGTGCTTGTATTGAGGAAGGATCTTTCTCATCCATGACAACAGTGTTATCCTCAAGATATGGCTTGAGAGGTAAATGCTCCTTGTCCAATAGATAAGTGCGTGTGCCCATCTTGGAGTTGATGAGCACCTGAATTTGTGGAGCATACCCACAAGACCTCTTCTGATCTGCAGCTGTCCTCTTGATTGTTTCCACAATCAGACTCAACACTTTGAACTTCTGAGGAACATAAAAAATGTGCAGCAAGTTGATGGAATGTCCTCTTATCATTATTTGATCTCCAGACTTGGGCAAAAGAGTATGCCTGAGGATGGTATTGGTTGTAGGCAGGCCTGACAATAAGTGCTTCACTGAACCAAGCTTGTGAGTTTCCAGGTATGCATCAGGAATTTCCTTGTACATACTTGCCATTGAGTTATGGTCTTTCATCTTCTTGGCATACACATCCAAGTCATCCTCATGAGCTTCTGGGGCATTTATCAATCTGGCCCATTCATCAACAGTGGATTGGTACCTAGTACCTTCTAACATCCATACAATTCTGCCATTAGGAGAAAAGTGAGCGGTGGAGTAAAATTGCATGATCAGCTCATCATTCCACTTAGTGAGCTTCTGGCCAACAAACTTGTCCACTTCACAAGCCTTGAAGCTATCATAGACACCTAGGAAGTTATCTTCATTTTCTCTAATGTATGTCTAGTCAACCCATCTCATGTCACGTACTATTGGCTTCTTGTCAAGCAGAATAGTTTCATAGAAATCTTGCTGTTTCTTTGTGTGGAACCTGTAATCCACAACAGTTCTCCTTCTTACAGCATATGGGTCATTTTTCCTCCAAAGTCTCAGACCTGCATCTTTCCTGATGCTCATGTCCTCTGCCACAGGATGTGTATCATTGTGGTCTGGAATCTTTGGTTTGAGATTCCTTAGCACTTGGGCTTCAGCTTCTTCTTCTTCAACTTCAGGCACCGTGGCCTTGTTCTTCTCCTTAGCAGGAATGTTTCTTGTACTCCTCTTGGGTGCAGTCTTGGTGGTTAGAGCAGCAGCTTTGGGAGCAGGTTTGGGCTTAGTAGCAGCCCCTGACTTAATTGCATCTCCCATTAGCTTTTGTGCCTTAGGTGCTGGAGCAGCATCCTCTTCCTCTTCCTCTTCAGAATCTCTCATCATAGAGGGCTTGCCAATGATCTTGGCAGTGGTCTTCTTGACCCTCTCTTTCCTCTTCTTCCCTTCTGCAACAGTCTCTTTGGGTTCAGATCCTAAAGTTTCTTGAGTGGAGGCTCTGGACTTAGACATAGGAACTCTCTTTGCTGGTGCTTTGTTGTTCAACCCTGGCTTGGTTGAAGCAGCAGTGCAAAACTCCTTCTTCACCACTCTCTTCTTTGAAGTGGCCTCATCCTCAGCTGCAACATAATCTTCATCTTTTGAATCTGAAGTTCTCTTCTTTCTTGCTCTAGTAGCTTCCTTGGGCAAGTTACTAGGTGTGCTCCTGCTGCCCTCATCATAGCTGCTGGAGGGACTAGTGCTCTCACTCAACTGCTCTTGCTATTCATATCTGTTCTGGCTGTCACTCTGGTCAGACATCTTGCAGGCAAACTGTCAGCAGACCCTGTGAATAGGTTGTAGATGAGGTAGAGTAGATGAGCATCACAAAGTACAAAGGTTTTGCAAAACAAATTGAGTCAAAAACTTAGTTTTAGTTCTCTATAGAAGTGATCTCGGAGCTACCGAATTGACAAACTCGGTGATACCGAAGCAATACTTGGAACCTAAACTAGTGATCTCGGTCAGACCGAGTCATAGTTTGGTGGCACCGATATTGCTAAGGTTTCACGTAATCTTGAACTCGGTCACATCGATTTGCAATTTTCGGTCAGACCGAAAAAAGCATGTGCAATGGCCTAAGCCGAATCGGTGAGACCAATTTCTACATTTCGGTCGGTCCGAGATGAGTTCTACGGAGAGCTAACCCTAAAATTTTCGAATCATACTAGGCCTAAGGAAGATATAGCTGGATAGATCAATCTCACTCGTGGCAAGAATCATGGCATTGTCCTTGTGCTAGGAATCGGAGTTAAAAAGACATCACAAGGGATCGAACACGTACCCTAGAACCGCCGGTGGTCGCTACAGCGGCGACGGCGGAGCTGAATGCTACGTCTTGAGCTTGCGTTGGTTTTCCTTGAAGAGGAAAGGGTGATGCAGCAATAGTAGCGTAAGTATTTCCCTCAGATTTGGAGAACCAAGGTATCAATCCAGTAGGAGGCTCCTCAAAAGTCCCACGCACCTACACAAGCAAACAAAGAACTCGCAACCAACACAATAAAGGGGTTGTCGATCCCTTCACGGCCACTTGCGAAAGTGAGATCTAATAGAGATAGTATGATAAGATAAATTTTTTTTTGGTATTTTATATTATAGATGCAAAAAATAAAGATTCAAATAAAAGTAGATTGAAAGCAAATATCATAAAAGATAGACCCGGGGCCATAGGTTTCACTAGTGGCTTCTCTCAAGATAGCATAAGTATTACGGTGGGTGAACAAATTACTGTCGAGCAATTGATAGAAAAGCGAATAATTATGAGATTATCTAGGCATGATCATGTATATAGGCATCACGTCCATGACAAGTAGACCAACTCCTGCCTGCATCTACTACTATTACTCCACACATCAACTGACTCCTGCCTGCATCTAGAGTATTAAGTTCATAAGAACAGAGTAACGCCTTAAGCAAGATGACATGATGTAGAGGGATAAATTCATGCAATATGATATAAACCCCATCTTTTTATCCTCGATGGCAACAATACAATACGTGCCTTGCAACCCTTTCTGTCACTGGGTAAGGACACCGCAAGATTGAACCCAAAGCTAAGCACTTCTCCCATGGCAAGAAAGATCAATCTAGTAGGCCAAACCAAACTGATAATTCAAAGAGACTTGCAAAGATAACTCAATCATACATAAAAGAATTCAGAGGATATTCAAATATTTCTCATAGATAAACTTGATCATAAACCCACAATTCATTGGATCTCGACAAACACACCGCAAAAAGAGTTTACATCGAATAGATCTCCACAAGAGAGGGGGAGAACATTGTATTGAGATCCAAAAAGAGAGAAGAATCCACCTAGCTAATAACTATGGACCTGAAGGTCTGTGGTAAACTACTCACAACTCATCGGAGGGGCTATGGTGGTGATGTAGAAGCCCTCCATGGTCAATTCCCCCTCCGGCAGAGCGCCATCGAAGGCTCCAAGATGGGATCTCGCGGATACAGAAGGTTACGGCGGTGGAAATTGTGTTTTGTTGGCTCCCTTGATGTTTTCGGGGTACATAGGCTTATATAGGAGGAAGAAGTACGTCGGTGGCCGCCCGAGGGGCCAACAAGACAGGGGCACACCCTTGGGGGGGGGGGGTGTGCCCTACCCTCTCGTGGCTGCCTCGGTTGCTTCTTGACTTGCACTCCAAGTCCTCTGGATCACGTTCGTTCCAAAAATCACGCTCCCGAAGGTTTCATTCCGTTTGGAATCCGTTTGATATTCCTTTTCTTCGAAATACTGAAATAGGCAAAAACAACAACAATACGGGCTGGGCCTCCGGTTAGTAGGTTAGTCCCAAAAATGATAAAATTGTGTAAAATAAAGCCCATAAACATCCAAGAGGGGTAATATAATAGCATGGAACAATCAAAAATTATAGATACGTTGGAGACGTATCAAGCATCCCCAAGCTTAATTCCTTCTTGTCCTCGAGTAGGTAAATGATAAAAACATAATTTTTGATGTGGAATGCTACCTAGCATAATTCTCAATGTAATTTTCTTTACTATGGCATGAATGTTCAGATCCAAATGATTCAAAATAAAAGTTCATATTGACATAAAAATGGTGATACTTCAAGCATACTAATCAAAGTAATCATGTCTTCTCAAAATAACATGGCCAAAGAAAGTTATCCCTACAAAATCATATAGTCTGGATGTTGCTCTATCTTCATTACACAAAGTATTTAATCATGCACAACCCCGATGACAAGCCAAGCAATTGTTTCATACTTTATAATCTCAAACTTTTTCAACTTTCACGCAATACATGAGCGTGAGCCATGGACATAACACTATATGTGTAATAGAATGGTGGTTGTGGAGAAGACAAAAAAGGAGAAGATAGTCTCACATCAACTAGGCGTATCAACGGGCTATGGAGATGCCCATTAATAGATATCAATGTGAGTGAGTAGGGATTGCCATGCAACGGATGCACTAGAGCTATAAATATATGAAAGCTCAACAAAAGAAACTAGATGGGTGTGCATCCAACTTGCTTGCTCACGAAGACCTAGGGCATTTTGAGGAAGCCCATCATTGGAATATACAAGCCAAGTTCTATAATGAAAAAATCCCACTAGTATATGAAAGTGACAACATAGGAGACTCTCTATCATGAAGATCATGGTGCTACTTTGAAGCACAAGCGTGGAAAAAGAGATAGTAGCACTGTCCCTTCTCTCTTTTTCTCTCATTTTATTTTTTTCTTTTCTCTTTTTTTGGCCTTTCTCTCTTTTTTTTCTTTTTGGCCTTTTTCTTTTTTTCTTTTTGTAAAGTCCGAAGTCTCATCCCGACTTGTGGGGGAATCATAGTCTCCATCATCCTTTCCTCACTGGGACAATGCTCTAATAATGAAGATCATAGCACTTTTATGGATTTACAACTCAAGAATTACAACTCAAAGCTAGAACAAGATATGACTCTATATGAATGCCTCCGGCGGTGTACCGGGATATGCAATGAATCAAGAGCAACATGTATGAAAATTATGAAGATGGCCTTGCCACAAATACGATGTCAACTACATGATCATGCAAAAAGCAATATGACAAAAGTAATGCGTGTCATATGAACGGAACGGTGGAAAGTTGCATGGCAATATATCTCGAAATGGATATGGAAATGCCAAAGTAGGTAGGTATGGTGGCTGTTTTGAGGAAGGTACATGGTGGGTGTATGGTACCGGCGAAATTTGCGTGGCACAAGAGAGGCTAGCAATGGTGGAAAGGTGAGGGTGCGTATAATCCATGGACTCAACATTAGTCAAAAGAACTCATATACTTATTGCAAAAATCTACAAGTCATTGAAAACAAAGTACTATGCGCATGCTCCTAGGGGGATAGATTGGTTGCAAAAGACCATCGCTCATGCCCGACGCCACTCATAAGGAAGACAATCAATAAATAAAATTGTGCTCCAACTTCATCACAAAGCGGTTCACCATATGTGCATGCTACGGGAATCACAACCCTCAACACAAGTATTTTTCATAATCACCCCAACAAGCATGACTTTAATATCACCACCTCCATATCTCAAAAAAATTATCAAGCATCAAATTGATCATAGCATCCAATTCACTTTCTATGATAGTTTTTATTATACGCAACTTGGATGCTCATCATTCTAGGACCAAATTTGTAACCATAGCAAATACCGTGATGTTCTAAAATAACCTCAAAATAATATAAGTGAAGCATGAGAGACTAGAAATTTCTTCAAATTAAGTCACCACCGTGCTCTAAAATATATAAGTGAAGCACTAGAGCAAAAACTATCAAGCTCAAAAGATATAAGTGAAGCACATAGAGTATTCTAGCAAATTCTAATCTAGTGGGCTTCTCCCAAAAGGTGTGTACAGCAGGGATGATTGTGGTAAACTAAAAATGAAAGACTAATATAATACATGATGCTCCAAGCAAAACACATATCATGTGGTGAATAAAAATATAGCTCCAAGTAAAGTTACCAATGAACGAAGACGAAAGAGGGGATGCCTTCCGGGGGCATCCCCAAGCTTAGGATTTTGGCTATCCTTGAATATCTTGGGGTGCCATGGGCATCCCCAAGCTTAGTCTCTTGCCACTCCTTATTCCATAGTCCATAAAAGCTTTACCCAAAACTTGAAAACTTCACAACACAAAACTCAACAGGAAATCTTATAAGCTCTGTTAGTGAAATAAAACAAAACCACCACATAAGGTACTGTAATTAACTCATTCTTTATTTATTTTGGTGTTAAACCTACTGTATTCCAACTTCTCTATTGTTTGTAAACTATTTTACTAGCCATAGATGCATCAAAATAAGCAAACAACACATGAAAAACAGAATCTGTCAAAAACAGAATAGTCTGTAGAAATATGCAACTAATGCAAACTTCTGGAATTCTAAAAATCCTACCAAAATAGGAAGTCCTGGAAAATTTATCTATTGATAATCATAAAAAAGAATCAACACAAAATCACGTTTCAGTGATTTAACAAAACTAAATTCGTGCGCACAAAGTTTCTGTTTTTCAGCAGAATCAAATCAACTATCATCATAGGTTATCCTATAGGTTCTACTTGGCACAAACACTAATTAAAAGATAAAAACACATCTAAGCAGAAGGTATATGCAAGATTTATTGCTAAACAGGAACAAAAACAAGAAACACAAAGAAAACTGGGTTGCCTCCCAACTAGCGCTATCGTTTAACGCCCCTAGCTAGGCATAAAATCGAAGATAGATCTAAGTAGTGCCATCTTTGGCACTAATCTTTTTAATGGAGTTATGCTCAAGTACGGGAGACTCTTTGCATTTCCCTTCATGCTCAGAGATCCTTTGATCTAAGGCATCCAACCGCTTATTGTAAAGTGTGATCAAATTATTCATGCGGTTGATACTCCCAACAATATTCTTAAAAGGTTCAACAAGTTTTTGCAATTCAAGTAATTTCTCTAAAATTTGGGTTCCTTAAAGAGAGAAGGGTGATCCTTCGTGTCGGGGAAGTACTCCTACTATCCCCTCTAAAATTTCATAAGCGGAACTAGGATCAATTTCAATAAATTCCCCTTTTGTGGCAACATCAAGGAGTTGTTTTTGGGGTAAGGTTAACCCAACGTAAAAATTGCAAATTAAGATCTTGAAATCTCCTTCTAAAGCACAACTACGATAAGACTCTAACATCCGAAACCAAGCGTATTTTAAATTTTCTCCTTGTCTTTGCTTGAAGTGGAGAACTTCAAAATCGGGAGACGAAGGTATAAAGACTGAGCTAGCCATAACGACAAGGTAAAAGATCTAACACACAAGCAAACAGAAAAAGGGCAAGCGAAAAGAGAGGACAGGATTGGTAAAGAGAGGGCGAATAAAACGGCAAGGATGAAGTGGGGGAGAGGAAAACGAGAGGCAAATGGCAAATAATGTAAATGCGAGGGAGATGAGTTTGTGATGGGTACTTGGTGTGTCTTGACTTGAGCGAAGACCTCCCCGACAACGGCGCCAGAAATCCTTCCTGCTACGTCTTGAGCTTGCGTTGGTTTTCCTTGAAGAGGAAAGGGTGATGCAGCAATAGTAGCGTAAGTATTTCCCTCAGTTTTTGAGAACCAAGGTATCAATCCAGTAGGAGGCTCCTCAAAAGTCCCACGCACCTACACAAACAAACAAAGAACTCGCAACCAACGTAAAGGGGTTGTCAATCCCTTCACGGCCACTTGCGAAAGTGAGATCTAATAGAGATAGTATGATAAGATAAATATATTTTTGGTATTTTATAATATAGATGCAAAAAGTAAAGATGCAAATAAAAGTAGATTGAAAGCAAACATGATAAAAGATAGACCCGGGTGCCATAGGTATCACTAGTGGCTTCTCTCAAGATAGCATAAGTATTACGGTGGGTGAACAAATTACTGTCGAGCAATTGATAGAAAAGCGAATAATTATGAGATTATATAGGCATGATCATGTATATAGGCATCACGTCCATGACAAGTAGACCGACTCCTGCCTGCATCTACTACTATTACTCCACACATCGACCGACTCCTGTCTGCATCTAGAGTATTAAGTTTATAAGAATAGAGTAACGCCTTAAGCAAGATGACATGATGTAGAGTGATAAATTCATGCAATATGATATGAACCCCATATTTTTATCCTTGATGGCAACAATACAATACGTGCCTTGCAACCCTTTCTATCACTGGGTAAGGACACTGCAAGATTGAACCCCAAGCTAAGCACTTCTCCCATGGCAAGAAAGATCAATCTAGTAGGCCAAACCAAACTGATAATTCGAAGAGGCTTGCAAAGATAACTCAATCATACATAAAAGAATTCAGAGGAGATTTAAATATTTCTCATAGATAAACTTGATCATAAACCCACAATTCATCGGATCTCGACAAACACACCGCAAAAAGAGTTTACATCGAATAGATCTCCACAAGAGAGGGGGAGACCATTGTATTGAGATCCAAAAAATAGAAGAAGCCATCTAGCTAATAACTATGGACCCGAAGGTCTGTGGTAAACTACTCACAACTCATCGGAGGGGCTATGGTGTTGATGTAGAAACCCTCCATGGTCGATTCCCCCTCCGACAGAGCGCCGGCAAAGGCTCCAAGATGGGATCTCACGGATACAGAAGGTTACGGCGGTGGAAATTGTGTTTTGTTGGCTCCCTTGATAGTTTCGAGGTACGTAGGCTTATATAGCAGGAAGAAGTATGTCGGTGGCCGCCCGAGGGGCCCACGAGACAGGGGGCGCGCCCTGTAGGGGGGGGGGGGCTACCCTCTCATGGCCGCCTCGGCTGCCTCTTGACTTGCACTCCAAGTCCTCTGGATCATGTTCGTTGCAAAAATCACGCTCCCGAAGGTTTCATTCCGTTTGAACTTCGTTTGATATTTCTTTTCTTCGAAATACTGAAATAGGCAAAAAACAACAATACGGGCTGGGCCTCCGGTTAGTAGGTTAGTCCCAAAAATGATATAAATCTGTAAAATATAGCCCATAAACATCCAAGAGGGGTAATATAATAGCATGGAACAATAAAAAATTATAGATACATTGGAGACGTATCACTGAATCCGTCGATGGCAGCAGAATCCAATGGCGGGAGGTCACTGGCGGCAAGGAGACGATCCGGAGACCAGAGGAGGCAGAGCAGGATACGCGCGGGCTGAGGGGATTTGAAGTAATTTCCAGAATCTCACCCGTGGATATTTATATCCCGACCCTGTCGGTGTGACCAAGTGGAACAACTCGGTGGCACCGAGATTGGAGAATCGCAAGCGATTGCTGCAACTCGGTGTGATCGAAGTGTTCAAATCGGTTGCACCAGGATGAAAACCTAGATCAACTTAGTGAACTCGGTTTGACCAAAATGGATGTCTCGGTCAGACCAAAATGCACAAAGAGGTTTTGGAAGTTCAAGTCTATGACGAATCGGGGACTCCGAGTGCTCCTCACACAGATTGGTTCGAATCTGACTTGATCAAACTTTGTGATGTAGCATGAATAGAGTTTGAGACGAGAAAAACATAGATAGCTAGAGAAGGTTCTTAGGCATTCTTGTCCATCCACTTGACAGAAGAGGAAAAGAAACCAAACAAACAAAACAACAAGTGTATGTCCTTGAATGAGTAAAATATGCAAACGACATGCTCACACAATAAAATGGCGAATGAAACATGTGACAAACATGCACAACCAATTCTAGCATCTATCAACCAATTGGAGATGACTAGGTCATCTATATATGAGTATATTGACTTAGGAGTCAAATGAGAACATTTGATCATAGGCCATACTCATTGTTTAAGCACAAGTGGGGTTACCACTTTTACATAAAGCATTGTTGTGTTCACACCATTAGAGGTTCTTTAGCTCAATTCTTTAGAGTAAAGCTCCCCCTAGATGTGAGATCCCCCCTTAAGAGGGATGAACTAACCTTGGGTTTTGTCGATGATGACTTCATGTAGGTGTTGAAGATGTGGATGCTCAATGTTGTTGTAGAACATTTGGAGCAATCCATTGAAGCGAGTTGCGCTTTCAATACCTACACGGGTTAGTCCCACAAGGAACAAACAAGGATATCCATAGACATAGAGTGATGCACACACAAGATGATGTCCATGAAAGCATTAGGTTACCTTATCCCTTGACTTACCAACAAGAGGGTTTGTGACTCCTTGAACTAGTGCAAGATGTGGAAGTGGATTGCACTTGTCATTGCCAAAATGATATGAGTGAAGTATATTGGCGGAGTCACCCTCAAGAACTTTCTAGTCCTTCTTCTTTGGGATCCACATCATCTTGATGGGAATCCTTGGGGTTGTAGTGGAACTTGATGAAGTAGAACTTGATGTAGTCTTGGGAACCCACTTGACCAAGGCCTTGGGATCTTCTTCAAATGCACCAATCTCCTCTTGAAGCTTGTCCTTGCCTTTTTTCTTATGGTATTGTGGTGGAAGATCATCTTGAGCTTGTGTCTCTTGGAAAGAAGTAGGATCATACTTCTCTTGTTGGGGAACAAGCTTTGTCTTGGGGTATTGATTTTCTTCCCACTCAACTCCATTGGCATTGAACTTTCGTTCAAAACCAACACCTTGATTCTTCCGGTGCCTTCCTTGCTTGTGTACAATTTCCTCAAATTGCTTACTTCCGGCAAGGCTCTTGTGGACATCTTTCTCTATAATTCCCTTCAATAAGCTATTTTCTTGCTCAAGTGTAACTTGGCTAAGAGCATCATTAGTGGAATCAAGAGAACTACTAGAAGCAACAACATTGGATTTAGCATGATTATTGTTACTACTAGAAGAAGAATCTTTCTTAGTCTTGTTGCTGGACATTACTTGTGGCATGTAAGTAGATAAGAGTAAACGCTTGGCAATGTAAGAAGAACTTTTCTTGCGAAGATCATCATTGATTGCCTTTAAAAACTCATGTTCTTGCTCAAGGTTGAACTTTTCAAAGCGTAACTTCTCACGAGTCTTTAAAAGTTCTCGATGATCTTCCAAGGTAGTCTCATGAGCTAACTTAAGAGTGTTTAGTTCTTTAGTTAGACGCTCAATCTTCTCCTTATCATTGTCATTCATTTTATCTTGATTAGCATGATTAATTGACGTTTCATCATAGTATTCATCACTAGAGTTGTCAACAAGTAAATCATCATCACCTAACAAGTCATCTTCATCACTACTGAAATCAACATACTCGGGGTGTGATACCTTTGAGCCTTTAGCCATGAAGCATCTCCCAATTCCTTCATTTGGTGAGTCAAATATGTCATAGGAGTTGGTTGACACAAGTGCTAGACCGGCAACACATTCATCTTGAGTATATTCGGAGTCGGAGTGATAGCTTCTCTCGGAGTGATGGTCGGAGTCGGAGCCGGATACCTATTCACCAACATGAGCTTGATGTCTTTGCTTTGTGTAGCTCTTTGATGATTTGTCCCTTTTTTCTGAATCCTTGCTTCTCCGGGAGGTTCTTCGTTCATAATGATCATCTCTACTCCTTCTCTCTCTTGGTGGCAATTTTTCTCTTTTACTTATTCTTTTAGGCGAATCTTCTCTCCTTTTGTAAGGAGCCGTACACTCATTGGAGTAGTGTCCGGGTCTTCCACAATTGTCGCAATTACGTTCATGACTCGAAGATCTTTTGTCATTGTAGGACCTTGACTTGGAACTTCTTTCCCTGCATCTACTCTTCTAGAACTTGTTGAAGTTTTTCACCATTAGGCTCAATTCCTCGTTGAATGTTTGTTTCTCACTTGATGATGTAGGAGCATCACATGAGGCTTTGTAAGCACCACTTGACTTGTTGTGAAGCTCTTCCTTATCCTTGAGTGACATCTCATGAGCAACAATTCTTCCAATGACTTCCGTTGGCTTGAGATCTTTGTAATTGGGCATCATTTGGATCAATGTTCACACGGTATCATATTTTCCATCCAAGGCTCTTAGGATCTTCTTAATGATGAATTTATCGGTCATCTCTTCACTTCCTAAGCCGGCAATCTCATTTGTGATGAGAGCAAGCATAGAGTACATTTCAGCGACACCTTCACCATCCTTCAATTTGAACTTGTCAAGTTGACTTTGAAGCACATCCAATTTGGATTCCTTGACGGAGTCAGTACCTTCGTGTATATCAATCAAAGTATCCCAAATTTCCTTTGCATTCTCAAGGCGGCTGATTTTGTCGAATTTTTCGGGGCACAATCCGTTGAAGAGGATATCACAAGCTTGAGCGTTGTATTGCAGCATCTTCAACTCTTCCACAGTAGCTTCACAGTTCGGTTCTCTCTCATCAAAGAATTCACCTTGCAAGCCAATACACACAATAGCCAGAACGACGGGGTTATGTCCAAGAATATGCATTTTCATCTTATGCTTCCAACTAGCAAAATTAGTACCATCAAAGTAAGGACCTCTACGGTGGTAATTTCCCTCGCTAGACGCCATACTCTCCTAGGTTGTGAAACCAAGGCTATGATCACCAAAAGCTATGGAAATCAAGGCAAATGGAGACCAAAGCTCTGATACCAATTGTAGGATCGAAAGTATGTCTAGAGCGGGGGGGGGGGGGTGATTAGACTACTTGACCAAACAAAAACTTAACCTTTTCCCAATTTTAGTTCTTGCTAGATTTTATCAACTTAGCACAAGTCAAGCAATCTTAACACAATTCATGCAAGCATGCAAAGAGTATATAAGCAGCAGAAAGTAAAGCATGCAACTTGCAAGAATGTAAAGTGATGGGATTGGAGAGTGCAAATGCAATAGGAGACACGTATGTTTTTGGCATGGTTCCGATAGGTGGTGCTATCGTACATCCACATTGATGGAGACTTCAATCCATGAAGGGTAACGGTGCTACGTCTTGAGCTTGCGTTGGTTTTCCTTGAAGAGGAGAGGGTGATGCAGCAGTAGTAGCGTAAGTATTTCCCTCAGTTTTTGAGAACCAAGGTATCAATCCAGTAGGAGGCTCCTCAAAAGTCCCACACACCTACACAAACAAACTGAGAACTCGCAACCAACGCAATAAAGGGGTTGTCATTCCCTTCACGACCACTTGCGAAAGTGAGACCTAATAAAGATAGTAAGATAAGATAAATATATTTTTGGTATTTTATAATATAGATGCAAAAAGTAAAGATGCAAATAAAAGTAGATTGAAAGAAAATATGATAAGAGATAGACCCGGGGGCCATAGGTTTCACTAGTGGCTTTTCTCAAGATAGCATAAGTATTACGGTGGGTGAACAAATTACTGTCGAGCAATTGATAGAAAAGCGCATAGTTATGAGATTATCTAGGCCTGATCATGTATATAGGCATCACATCCATAACAAGTAGACCGACTCCTACCTGCATCTACTACTATTACTCCACACATCGACCGACTCCTGCCTGCATCTAGAGTATTAAGTTCATAAGAACAGAGTAACGCATTAAGCAAGATGACATGATGTAGAGGGATAAACTCATGCAATATGATATAAACCCCATCTTGTTATCCTTGATGGCAACAATACAATACATGCCTTGCAACCCTTTCTATCACTAGGTAAGGACACCGCAAGATTGAACCCAAAGCTAAGAACTTCTCCCATGGCAAGAAAGATCAATATAGTAGGCCAAACCAAACTGATAATTAGAAGAGACTTGCAAAGATAACTCAATCATACATAAAAGAATTCAGAGAAGATTCAAATATTATTCATAGATAAACTTGATCATAAACCCACAATTCATCGGATCTTGACAAACACACCGCAAAAAGAGTTTACATCAAATAGATCTCCACAAGAGAGGGGGAGAACATTGTATTGAGATCCAAAAAGAGAGAAGAAGCCATCTAGCTAATAACTATGGACCCGTAGGTCTGTGGTAAACTACGCACAACCCATCGGAGGGGAAAGGATGTTGATGTTGAAGCCCTCCGTGGTGGATTCCCCCTCCGGCAGAGTGCCGGCGAAGGCTCCAAGATGAGATCTCGCGGATACAGAAGGTTACGGCGGTGGAAATTGTGTTTCGTGGTGCCCCTGGATATTTTCGGGGTACGTAGGTATATATAGGAGGAAGAAGTACGTCGGTGGCCGCCCGAGGGGCCCACGAGACAGGGGGCACGCCCTACAGGGGGGGCGGCCTCCTATCTCGTGGCTGCCTCGGCTGCTTCTTGACTTGCACTCTAAGTCCTCTGGATCACGCTTGTTCCAAAAATCACGCTCCCGAAGGTTTCATTTCGTTTGGACCCCGTTTGATATTCCTTTTCTTCGAAATACTGAAATAGGCAAAAAACAGCAATATGGGCTGGGCCTCCGGTTAGTAGGTTAGTCCCAAAAATGATATATATGTGTAAAATAAAGCCCATAAACATCCAAAAGGGGTAATATAATAGCATGGAACAATCAAAAATTATAGATACGTTGGAGACGTATCAAGCATCCCCAAACTTAATTCCTGCTCGCCCTCGAGTAGGTAAATGATAAAAAAGAAGTTTTTGATGTGGAATGCTACCTAGCATAATTCTCAATTTAATTTTCTTTATTGTGGCATGAATGTTCAGATCCAAATGATTCAAAATAAAAGTTCATATTGACATAAGAAATAGTAATACTTCAAGCATACTAATCAAAGTAATCATGTCTTCTCAAAATAACATGGCTAAAGAAAGTTATCCCTACAAAATCATATAGTCTGGCTGTTGCTCTATCTTCATCACACAAAGTATTTAATCATGCACAACCCCGATGACAAGCCAAGCAATTGTTTCATACTTTAATAATCTCAAAATTTTCAACTTTCACGCAATACATGAGCGTGAGCCATGGACATAACACTATGGGTGGAATAGGACGGTGGTTGTGGAGAAGACAAAAAATGAGAAGATAGTCTCACATCAACTAGGCGTATCAACGGGCTATGGAGATGCCCATTAATATATATCAATGTGAGTGAGTAGGGATTGCCATGCAACGGATGCACTAGAGCTATAAATATATGAAAGCTCAACAAAATAAACTAAGTGGGTGTGCATCCAACTTGCTTTCTCACGAAGACCTAGGGCACTTTGAGGAAGCCCATCATTGGATTATACTAGCCAAGTTCTATAATGAAAAATTCCCACTAGTATATGAAAGTGACAAAATATGAGACTCTCTATCATGAATATCATGGTGCTATTTTGAAGCACAAGTGTGGAAAAATAGATAGTAGCATTGTCCCTTCTCTCTTTTTCTCTCATTTTATTTTTCTTCTTTTTCTTTTTCTTTTTTTTCTTTGGCCTTTCTCTTTTTTTTGGCCTTTCTCTTTTTTTCCTTTTCTTTTCTTTTCTTTTGTAAAGTCCGAAGTCTCATCCCGACTTGTGGGGGAAGCATAGTCTTCATCATCCTTTCCTCACTAGGACAATGCTTTAATAATGAAGATCATCACACTTTTATGGATTTACAACTCAAAGCTAGAACAAGGTATGCCTCTATATGAATGCCTCCGACGGTGTAACGTGATATGCGATGAATCAAGAGCGACATGTATGAAAATTATGTAGGTGGCCTTTCCACAAATACAATGTCAACTACATGATCACGCAAAGAGCAATATGACAAAAGTAATGCGTGTCATATGAACGGAACGGCGGAAAGTTGCATGGCAATATATCTCGGAATAGCTATGGAGATGCCATAATAGGTAGGTATGGTGGCTGTTTTGAGGAAGGTATATGGTGGGTGTATGGTACCGATGAAAGTTGCACGGTACAAGAGAGGCTAGCAATGGTGGAAGGGTGAAAGGGGTGCGTATAATCCATGGACTCAACATTAATCAAAAGAACTCATGCACTTATTGCAAAAATTTAGAAGTCATCAAAAACCAAAGTACTACGCGCATGCTCCTAGGGGGATAGATTGGTAGGAAAAGACCATCGCTCGTCCCCGACCGCCACTCATAAGGAAGACAATCAATAAATAAAATTGTGCTCCAACTTCATCACAAAGTGGTTCACCATACATGCATGTTACGGGAATCACAAACTTCAACACAAGCATTCTTTAAATTCATAATGACCCAACTAGCATGACTTTAATATCACTACCTCCATATCTCAAAACAATTATCAAGCATCAAATTAATCATAGCATCCAATTCACTTTCTATGATAGTTTTTATTATACCCAACTTGGATGCTCATCATTCTAGGACCAACTTTAAAACCATAGCAAAATACCATGCTGTTCTAAAAGACTCTCAAAATAATATAAGTGAAGCATGAGAGACTAGTAATTTCTTCAAAATTAAGACACCACCGTGCTCTAAAAGATATAAGTGAAGCACTAGAGCAAAACTATCAAGCTCAAAAGATATAAGTGAAGCACATAGAGTATTCCAGCAAATTCTAATCAAATAGGCTTCTCCCAAAAGGTGTGTACAGCAAGGATGATTGTGGTAAACTAAAAAGCAAAGACTCATATAATACATGACGCTCCAAGCAAAACACATATCATGTGGCGAATAAAAATATAGCTCCAAGTAAAGTTACCAATGAACGAAGACGAAAGAGGGGATGCCTTCCCGGGGCATCCCCAAGCTTAGGATTTTGGCTATTCTTGAATATCTTGGGGTGCCTTGGGCATCCCCAAGCTTAGGCTCTTGCCACCCTTTATTCCATAGTCCATAAAAGCTTTACCCAAAACTCGAAAACTTCACAACACAAAACTCAACAGGAAATCTTATAAGCTCCATTAGTGAAAGAAAACAAAACCACCACATAAGGTACTGCGATGAACTCATTATTTATTTATTTTGGTGTTAAACCTACTGTATTCCAACTTCCTTATGGTTTATAAACTAATTTACTAGCCATAGATGCATTGAAATAAGCAAACAACACACGAAAAACAGAATCTGTCAAAAACAGAACAGTCTGTAGCAATCTGTAACTAACGCAAACTTTCGGAACTCTAAAAATCCTATCAAAATAGGAAGTCCTGTAAAATTTATTTATTGAAAATCAGAAAAAAGAATCAACGCAAAAGCACGTTTCTGCGATTTAACAAAATTATATTCGTGCGTGCAAAGTTTCTGTTTTTCAGCAGAATCAAATCAACTATCATCGTAGGTTATCCTATAGGTTCTACTTGGCACAAACACTAATTAAAATATAAAAAAACATCTAAACAGAAGGTAGATGCAAGATTTATTACTAAACAGGAGCAAAAACAAAAAACATAAAGAAAATTGGGTTGCCTCCCAACGAGCGCTATCGTTTAATGCCCCTAGTTAGGCATAAAAGCGAAGATAGATGTAATGGGTGCCATCTTTGGCACTAAATTCATAAGTAGCACGCATGATTGATTCATAAGGTAATTTGACTTTCTTTCTTGGAAAGTGCTCCATGCCTTTCTTTAATGGAAATTGGAATCTAATATTCCCTTCCTTCATATCAATAATCGCACCAATCGTTCTAAGGAAAGGTCTACCAAGAATAATAGGGCAAGAAAGATTGCAATCTATATCAAGAATGATAAAATCTACGGGCACCAAATTTCTATTTGCAACAATGAGAACATCATTGATTCTTACCATAGGCTTTTTAATGGTGTAATCCGGAAGATTCAAATTTAAAGAGCAATCATCAAGATCATGGAAACCTAGAATATCACATAAAGTTTTCAGAATCGTGGAAACACTAGCACCCAAATCACACAAAGCAAAACACTCATAATATTTAATTCTAATCTTTATAGTAGGTTCCCACTCATCATTAAGTTTTCTAGGTATAGAAACTTCCAAATTAAGTTATTCATCATAAGATTGCATCAAGGCATCAACAATATGTTTGGTAAAAGCTTTATTTTGACTATAAGCATGAGGAGAATTAATAACGGATTGCCACAAGGAAATACAACCTTTTAAAGAGCAATTATCATAATCAAATTCCTTGAAATCCGAGATAGTAGGTTCAATGTTATTAGAAGTTGAGGATTCTCCAATCTCACTTTTACCAATTTTAGCATCAAGATCTAAAGACTCCGAATTTTTGGGACGCCTTCTAGGCAAAGTTGATTCATCATCAGTCCCATAATCATCAAAATTCATATTGCAAAACATAGATCTAATAGGAGACACATCAATAACTTTAAGATCCCCATCATCATTTTCGTGGAAACTAGAAGAACACGCTTTTATAAAGCTATCTTTTTTAGCACGCAATCTAGCGGTTCTTTCCTTACACTCATCAATGGAAATTCTCATTACTTTGAGAGACTCATTGATATCATGCTTAGGAGGAGAAGATCTAAGTTTAAGAGAATCAACATCAAGCGAAAGTCTATCAACGTTCCTAGCCAAATCATCAACTTTGAGCAATTTTTCTTCAAGCAAAGCATTAAAATTCTTTTGAGAAATCATAAATTCTTTCACACTATTCTCAAAATCAGAGGGCATCTTATTAAAATTACCATAAGAATTATTGTAGGAATTTCCATAATTATTAGAGGAGTTACCAGGGAACGGTCTAGCATTAAAGTTTCCTCTATAAGCATTGTTTCCAAAACTATTCCTACCAACAAAATTCACATCCATAGATTCATTATTATTCTCAATCAAAGAAGACAAAGGCATATCATTGGGATCAAGAGGAATATTTTTAGTAGCAAACATCTTCATAGGTTCATCCATCTTTCCACTCAAAACATTGATTTCTTCTATAGCATGCACTTTTTTACTAGAAGATCTTTCGGTGTGCCATTCATACGTCTCCAACGTATCTATAATTTTTGATTGCTCCATGCTACTTTATCTACTGTTTAGGACTATATTGGGCTTTATTTTCCAGTTTTATATTACTTTTGGGACTAACCTATTAACCGGAGGCCCAGCCCAGAATTGCTGTTTTTTGCCTTTTTCAGTATTTCGAAGAAACAGAATATCAAACGGAGTCCAAACGGAATGAAACCTTCGAGATCATGATTTTGCAACCGAACGTGATCCAGGAGACTTGGACCCTACTCCAAGAAGCTTCCGAGGAGGTCACGAGGGTGGAGGGCGCGCCCCCTGGGCGTGCCCCCTACCTCGTGGGCCCCTCGAAGCTCCACCGACGTACTCCTTCCTCCTATATATACCTACGTATCCCTGAACGATCAGAACAGGAGCCAAAAACCTAATTCCACCGCCGCAACCTTCTATATCCACGAGATCCCATCTTGGGCCCTGTTCCGGAGCTCCGCCGGAGGGGGCATCCACGACGGAGGGCTTCTACATCATCACCATAGCCCCTCCGATGAAGTGTGAGTAGTTTACTTCAGACCTTCGGGTCCATAGCTAGTAGCTAGATGGCTTCTTCTCTCTTTTTGGATCTTAATACAATGTTCTCCCCCTCTCTCGTGGAGATCTATTCGATGTAATCTTCTTTTTGCGGTGTGTTTGTTGAGACTGATGAATTGTGGGTTTATGATCCAGTATTATCTATGGAAAATATTTGATTCTTCTCTGAATTCTTTTATGTATGATTGAGTTATCTTTGCAAGTCTCTCCGAATTATCTTTTTGGTTTGGCCAACTAGATTGGTAGTTCTTGCAATGGGAGAAGTGCTTAGCTTTGGGTTCAATCTTGCGGTGTCCTTACTCAGTGACAGAAAGAGTTGCAAGGCATGTATTGTATTGTTGCCATCGAGGATAACAAGATGGTTTTTTATCATATTGCATGAATTTATCCCTCTACATCATGTCATCTTGCTTACGACGTTACTCTGTTTTTACTTAATACTCTAGATGCATGCTGGATAGCGGTCGATGAGTGGAGTAATAGTAGTAGATGCAGAATCATTTCGATCTACTTGTTTTGGACGTGATGCCTATATACATGATCATTGCCTAGATATACTCATAACTATGCTCAATTCTGTCAATTGCTCAACAGTAATTTGTTCACCCACCGTAGAATACTTATGCTCTTGAGAGAAGCCACTAGTGAAACCTATGGCCCCCGGGTCTATTCTCATCATATAAATCTATATCACTTTATTTACTTGCTTTGTTTTACTTTACCTTTACTTTTTATTTTGCATCTATCTATAAAAAATACCAAAAATATTATCTCTATCAGATCTCTTTCTCGTAAGTGACCGTGAAGGGATTGACAACCCGTAAGCGTTGGTTGCGAGTTGCTATCGTGTTGTGTAGGTACGAGGGACTTGTGCGTGGTCTCCTAGTGGATTGATACCTTGGTTCTCAAAAACTGAGGGAAATACTTACGCTACTTTACTGCATCATCCTCTCCTCTTCGGGGAAATCCAACGCAGTGCTCAAGAGGTAGCAAGAAGAATTTCTGGCACCGTTGCCGGGGAGGCTCACGCAAGCAAGTCAACCATACCAAGTACCCATCGCAATCCCTATCTCTCGCATTACATTATTTGCCATTTGCCTCTCGTTTTACTCTCCCCCACTTCACCCTTGCCGTTTTATTTGCCCTCTCTTTCCCAATCTCCTCCTCTCTTTCTTGTTTGCCTTTTTCCCTTTGCCTTTCTGTTTGCTTGTGTGTTGGATTACTTGTTGCCATGGCGCAAGATAATACCAAATTGTGTGATTTCTCGAATATCAATAATAATGATTTTCTTAGTACTCCGATTGCTCCTCTTAATAATGATGAGTCTTGTGAAATCAATACCGCTTTGTTGAATCTTTTTATGAAAGATCAATTCGCCGGCCTTCCTAGTGAAGATGCCGCTACTCATCTAAACAATTTTGTTGATTTGTGTGATATGCAAAAGAAGAAAGATACGGATAACAATATTGTCAAATTGAAATTATTTCCGTTTTCACTTAGAGATCGTGCTAAAGTTTGGTTTTTGTCTTTGCATAAAAATAGTATTGATTCTTGGAACAAGTGCAAAGATGCTTTTATCTCTAAGTATTTTCCTCCCGCTAAGATTATCACTCTTAGGAACGATATCATGAATTTTAAACAACTTGATCATGAGCATGTTGCCCAATCTTGGGAAAGAATGAAATTAATGCTTTGCAATTTCCCTACTGATGGTTTGAATTTATGGATGATCATACAAATTTTTTATGCCGGATTGAATTTTGCTTCTAGAAATATTTTAGATTCGGCCGTGGGAGGCACTTTTATGGAAATTACATTAGGGGATGCTACCAAATTGCTTGATAATATTATGGCTAATTATTCTCAATGGCACAACGAAAGATCTTCTAGTAAAAAAGTGCATTCTATAGAAGAAATTAATGTTTTGAGTGAAAAGATGGATGAACTTATGAAGATTTTTGCTCCTAAAAATACTCCTCTTGATCCCAATGATATGCCTTTATCTACTTTGCTTGAGAATAATAATGAATCTATGGATGTGAATTTTGTTGGTAGGAATAGTTTTGGAAACAACGCTTGTAGAGGGAATTTTAATCCTAGGCCTTATCCTAGTAATCCTTCTAATAATTATGGAAATTACTACAACAACTCTTATGGAAATTTTAATAAGATGCCCTCTGAATATGAGAGTAGTGTTAAAGAGTTTATGAATTCACAAAAGAATTTCAATGCTTTGCTTGAAGAGAAATTGCTTAAAGTTGATGATTTGGCTAGGAACCTTGATAGAATTTCTCTTGAAATTGATTCTTTAAAGCTTAGATCTATTCCTCATAAGCATGATATCAATGAGTCTCTCAAAGCCATGAGAATTTCCATTGATGAGTGCAAAGAACCGCTAGGATGCGTGCTTCCAAAGATGCCTTTATTAAAGCGTGTTCTTCCAATCCCTATGAAAATCAAGATGAAGATCTAAAAGTTATTGATGTGTCCCCCATTAAATCTTTATTTTGCAATATGAATATTGATGAATCTGAAGATTATCTTCCTTTACCTAGAAGGCGTTCTAAGAATTCAGAGTTTCTAGATCTTGATGATGAAATTGATGAAAGTGGGATTGAAATAAATAAAAACCATGATGTTGCTAAACCCACTATTTTGGATCTCAAGGAATTTAATTATGAAATTTGCTCTTTGATTGGTTGTATTTCCTTGTTGCAATCCGTGCTAGAATCTCCTCATGCTTATAGTCAAAATAAGGCCTTTACCGAACACATTGTTGATGCCTTGATGCAATCTTATGAAGAAAAACTTGAGTTGAAAGTTTCTATCCCTAGAAAACTCTATGATGAGTGGGAACCTACTATTAAAATTAAAATTAAGGATTTTGAGTTTCATGCTTTGTGTGATTTGGGTGCTAGTGTCTCTACTATCCCCAAAACTTTATGTGATTTGCTAGATTTTTGTGATTTTGATGATTGCTCTCTAAACTTGCATCTTGCGGATTCCACTATTAAAAAGCCTATGGGAAGAATTAATGATGTTCTTATTGTTGCAAATAGGAATTATGTGCCCATAGATTTTATCGTTCTTGACATAGATTGCAATCCTTCATGTCCTATTATTCTTGGTAGACCTTTCCTTAGAACGATTGGTGCAATTATTGATATGAAGGAAGGGAATATTAGATTCCAATTTCCCATATAGAAGGGTATGGAACACTTCCCTAGAAAGAAAATAAAATTACCATATGAATCTATCATGAGAGCCACTTATGGATTGCCTACCAAAGATGGCAATACCTAGATCTATCCTTGCTTTTATGCCTAGCTAGGGGCGTTAAACGATAGCGCTTATTGGGAGGCAACACAATTTTATTTTGTGTTTTTTGTTTTTGCTTCTGTTTAGGAATAAATAATCCATCTACCTTCTATTTGTATGTGGTTTTATGTTTTAATTTGTGTTGGTGCCAAGTAGGACCTATAGGATAACCTACGATCATAGTTGATTTGATTCTGCTGAAAAACAGAAACTTTGCACGCACGAATTTAGTTATGATAAATAACAGGAACGTGCTTTTGCGTTGATTCTTTTTTCTTCTGATCAATAAAAAATTGTCCAGGACTTCCTATTTTGGTAGAATTTTTAGAGTTCCAGAAGTTTGCGTTAGTTACAGATTGCCACAGACTGTTCTGTTTTTGACAGATTCTGTTTTTTGTGTGTTGTTTGCTTATTTTGATGAATCTATGGCTAGTAAATTAGTTTATAAACCATAGAGAAGTTGGAATACAGTAGGTTTAACACCAATATAAATAAAGAATGAGTTCATTACAGTACCTTGAAGTAGTCTTTTGTTTTCTTTCTCTAATGGAGCTCACGAGATTTCTGTTGAGTTTTGTGTTGTGAAGTTTTCAAGTTTTGGGTGAATTCTTTTGATGGATTATGGAACAAGGAGTGGCAAGAGCCTAAGATTGGGGATTCCCATGGCACCCCCAAGATAATCCAAGGACAGCAAAAAGTCAAAACTTGGGGATGCCCCGGAAGGCATCCCCTCTTTCGTCCATTTCCATCGGTAATTTACTTGGAGCTATATTTTTATTCAACAACATGATATGTGTTTTGCTTGGAGCGTCTTGTATTATTTGTGTCTTTGCTTGTTAGTCTACATCCTTGCTGTACACATCTTTTGAGAGAGCCATACATGAATTGGAATTTGTTAGAATACTCTATGTGCTTCACTTATATCTTTTGAGCTTGATAGTTTTGCTCATAGTGCTTCACTTATATCATTTGAGCGTGATAATTTTTGCTCTAGTACTTCACTTAGATCTTTTAGAGCACGGTGGTGGATTTGTTTTAAGGAAACTATTGATCTCTCATGCTTCACTTAGATTATTTTGAGAGTCATTGATAGCATGGTAATTTTCTTAATGTTAATATACTTAGTGTTCAAGACATGTGAAACTTTCTTTTGATTAAATTGAATACTAAAGATAAGTTTGGTGCTTGATAATTGTTTTGAGATATGGAGGTAATAATATCAAAGTCGTGCTAGTTGATAATTGTGAATTTGAGAAATACTTGTGTTGAAGTTGCAAGTCCGATAGCATGCACGTATGGGTAAAGTTGTGTAACAAATTTGAAACATGAAGTGTACCTGGCTTGTGCATCCTTATGAGTGGCGGTCGGGGACGAGCGATATTCTTTTCCTACCAATCTATCCCCCTAGGAGCATGCGCGTAGTACTTGAATTTTTTTGATGGCTTCTAAATTTTTTGCAATAAGTATATGAGTTCTTTTGACTAATGTTGAGTTCATGGATTATACACACTCTCACCTTTCCACCTTTGCTAGCCTCTTCGGTACCGTGCATTGCCCTTTCTCACCTTGAGAGTTGGTGCAAACTTCACTAGTGCATCCAAACCCCGTGATATGATTCGCTTTATCACACATAAACCTCCTTATATCTTCCTCAAAACAGCCACCATACCTACCTATCATGGCATTTCCATAGCCATTCCGAGATATATTGCCATGCAACTTCCATCATCATCATCATCATGACATACATTACTTTTGTCATATTGCCATCGCATGATCATGTAGTTGACATCGTATTTGTGGCAAAGCCACCATGCATTATTTTCCATACGTGTCACTCTTGATTCATTGTACCATCCCGGTACACCGCCGGAGGCATTCATATAGAGTCATCCTTTGTTCTAAATATCGAGTTGTAATTGTTGAGTTGTAAGAAAAATAAAAGTGTGATGATCATCATTATTAGAGCATTGTCCCAAGTGAGGAAATGATGATGGATACTATGATTCCCCCATAAGTCGGGATGAGACTCCGGACGAAAAAAAGAGGCCATAAAAAAAAGAGAAAGGCCCAAACAAAAAAAAGAAGAGAGAAAAAGAGAGAAGGGACAATGCTACTATCCTTTTACCACACTTGTGCTTCAAAGTAGCACCTTGTTCTTCATGTAGTGAGTCTCATATATTGTGCTTCAAAGTAGCACTTTGTTCTTCATGTAGTGAGTCTCATATATTGTGCTTCAAAGTAGCACCAAGATCTTCATGATAGTGAGTCTCATAAGTTGTCTTTTTATACTAGTGGGAATTTTTCATTATAGAACTTGGCTTGTATATTCCAGTGATGGGCTTCCTCAAAATGCCCTAGTTCTTTGTGAGAAAGCGAGTTGGATGCACACCCACTAGTTTTCTTTTGTTGAGCATTCATAGCTCTAGCGCATCTGTTGCATGGCAATCCCTACTCCTCATGTTGACATCAATTGATGGGCATCTCCATAGCCCATCGATTAGCCTCGTCAATGTGAGACCTTCTCCTTTTTTGTCTTCTCCACACAATCCCCATCATCATATTCTATTCCACCCATAGTGCTATATCCATGGCTCGCGCTCATGTATTGCGTGAAAGTTGAAAAAGTTTGAGATTATTTAAGTATGAAACAATTGCTTGGCTTGTCATCGGGGGTATAGAAGTTGGGAACATCTTCGTGTGACGAAAATGAAGCATAGCCTAACCATATGATTTTGTAGGGATGAACTTTCTTTGGCCATGTTATTTTGAGAAGACATGATTGCTTTGATTAGTATGCTTGAAGTATTATTATTTTTGTGTTCATATGAACTTTTGTCTTGAATCTTTCGGATCTGAATATTCCTATCACAATTAAGAAGATTTACATTGAAATTATGCCAAAGTATCACTCCACATCAAAAATTCTTTTTTTATCATTTACCTACTCGAGGACGAGCAGGAATTAAGCTTGGGGATGCCTCATACGTCTCTAACGTATCTATAATTTTTGATTGCTCCATGCTACTTTATCTACTGTTTTGGACTATATTGGGCTTTATTTTCCACTTTTATATTACTTTTGGGACTAACCTATTAACCGGAGGCCCAGCCCAGGATTTCTGTTTTTTGCCTTTTTCAGTATTTCGAAGAAACAAAATATCAAACGGAGTCCAAATGGAATGAAACCTTCGGGATCGTGATTTTCCAACCAAACGTGATCCAGGAGACTTGGACCCTACTCCAAGAAGCTTCCGAGGAGGTCACGAGGGTGGAGGGCGCGCCCCCTACCTCGTGGGCCCCTCGGAGCTCCACCGACGTACTCCTTCCTCCTATATATACCTACGTATCCCCGAACGATCAGAACAGGAGCCAAAAACCTAATTCCACCGCCGCAACCTTCTGTATCCACGAGATCCCATCTTGGGGCCTGTTCTGGAGCTCCGCCGGAGGGGGCATCCACCATGGAGGGCTTGTACATCATCACCATAGCCCCTCTGATGAAGTGTGAGTAGTTTACTTCAGACCTTCGGGTCCATAGCTAGTAGCTAGATGGCTTCTTCTCTCTTTTTGGATCTCAATACAATGTTCTCTCCCTCTCTCGAGGAGATCTATTTGATGTAATCTTCTTTTTGCGGTGTGTTTGTTGAGACCGATGAATTGTGGGTTTATGATCCAGTATTATCTATGGAAAATATTTGATTCCTCTCTGAATTATTTTATGTATGATTGAGTTATCTTTGCAAGTCTATTCGAATTATCTTTTTGGTTTGGCTAACTAGATTGGTAGTTCTTGCAATGGGAGAAGTGCTTAGCTTTGGGTTCAATCTTGCGGTGTCCTTGCTCAGTGACAGAAAGAGTTGCAAGGCACGTATTGTATTGTTGCCAATGAGGATAACAAGATGGGGTTTTTATCATATTGCATGAATTTATCCCTCTACATCATGTCATCTTGCTTACAGCGTTACTCTGTTTTTACTTAGGGACATTTACATCTGTGCCCCTAACTCAAACCCACTACTCAGATTTGCCCCTAATTTTGAAGCATGCTCAAATTTGCCCCTATGCTGTTAAGTCACTACTCATAAATGCCCTTCCGTACAGTACTGTAGCACTTTCCGTCCAATATTGTAGCACTTTCCATCTGCTACAGTACACATGGGCCTTTGACAGTCAAAGGCCTTTGACTGGACGGAAGGGCATTTCTGAGTAGTGACTTAACGACAGAGGGGCAAATTTGAGCATGCTTTGAAACTAGGGGCAAATCTGAGTAGGTGGTTCGAGTTAGGGGCAAAAATGCAAATGGCCCTTTTACTTAATACTCTAGATGCATGCTGGATAGCGGTCGATGAGTGGAGTAATAGTAGTACATGCAGAATCGTTTCGATCTACTTGTTTTGGACGTGATGCCTATATACATGATCATTGCCTAGATATACTCATAACTATGCTCAATTCTGTCAATTGCTCAACAGTAATTTGTTCACCCACCGTAGAATACTTATGCTCTTGAGAGAAGCCACTAGTGAAACCTATGGCCCCCGGGTCTATTCTCATCATATCAATCTATATCACTTCATTTACTTGCTTTGTTTTACTTTACCTTTACTTTTTATTTTGCATCTATCTATCAAAAATACCAAAAATATTATCTCTATCAGATCTCACTCTCGTAAGTGACTGTGAAGGGATTGACAACCCCTAAGCGTTGGTTGCGAGTTGCTATCGTTTTGTGTAGGTACGAGGGACTTGTGCGTGGTCTCCTACTGGATTGATACCTTGGTTCTCAAAAACTAAGGGAAATACTTACGCTACTTTACTGCATCATACTCTCCTCTTCGGGGAAATCCAACGCAGTGCTCAAGAGGTAGCAGCCATTGAGAATAATTAGTCATAATATTTTCAAGAAGTTTTGTAGCATCTCCTAACGTGATTTCCATAAACGTGCCTCCCGCGGCTGAATCTAAAAGGTTTCTAGAAGCAAAGTTCAAACCGGCATAGAAATTTTGTATGATCATCCATAAATTCAAACCATGAGTAGGGCAATTGCAAAGCATCAATTTCATTCTTTCCCAAGATTGGGCAACACGCTCATGATCAAGTTGTTTAAAACTCATAATATCGTTCCTAAGAGTGATGATCTTAGCGGGAGGAAAATACTTAGAGATAAAAGCATCTTTGCACTTGTTCCAAGAATCAATACTATTTTTAGGCAAAGACGAAAACCAAACTTTAGCATGATATCTAAGTGAAAACGGAAATAACTTCAATTTAACAATATTGTTATGCGTATCTTTCTTCTTTTGCATATCACACAAATCAACAAAGTTGTTTAGATGAATTGATCTTTCACTAGGAAGGCCGGCGAATTGATCTTTCATAACAAGATTCAACAAAGCAGTATTGATTTCACAAGACTCAACATCATTAAGAGGAGCAATTGGAGTACTAAGGAAATCATTATTATTGGTATTCGAGAAATCACACAATTTGGTATTATCTTGCGCCATGGCAACAAGTAATCCAACACACAAGCAAACAGAAAAAGGCAAGCGAAAAAGAGAGGAGGAGATTGGGAAAGAGAGGGCGAATAAAACAGCAAGGGTGAAGTGGGGGAGAGGAAAATGAGAGGCAAATGGCAAATAATGTAAATGCGAGGGAGATGGCTTTGTGATGGGTAGTTGGTATGTCTTGACTTGAGCAAAGACCTCCCCGGCAACGGTGCCAGAAATCCTTCTTGCTACGTCTTGAGCTTGCGTTGGTTTTCCTCAAAGAGGAGAGGGTGATGCAGCAATAGTAGCGTAAGTATTTCCCTCAGTTTTTGAGAACCAAGGTATCAATCCAGTAGGAGGCTCCTCAAAAGTCCCACGCACCTACACAAACAAACTAAGAACTCGCAACAAATGCAATAAAGGGGTTATCAATCCCTTCACAACCACTTGCGAAAGTGAGATCTAATAAAGATAGTAAGATAAGATAAATATATTTTTGGTATTTTATAATATAGATGCAAAAAGTAAAGATGCAAATAAAAGTAGATTGAAAGCAAATATGATAAGAGATAGACCCGGGGGCCATAGGTTTCACTAGTGGCTTCTCTCAAGATAGCATAAGTATTACGGTGGGTGAACAAATTACTGTCGAGCAATTGATAGAAAAGCGCATAGTTATGAGATTATCTAGGCATGATGATGTATATAGGCATCACGTCCATAACAAGTAGACCGACTCCTGCCTGCATCTACTACTATTACTCCACACATCGGCCGACTCCTGCCTGCATCTAGAGTATTAAGTTCATAAGAACAGAGTAACGCATTAAGCAAGATGACATGATGTAGAGGGATAAACTCATGCAATATGATATAAACCCCATCTTGTTATCCTCGATGGCAACAATACAATACGTGCCTTGCAACCCTTTCTGTCACTAGATAAGGACACCGCAAGATTGAACCCAAAGCTAAGCACTTCGCCCATGGCAAGAAAGATCAATCTAGTAGGCCAAACCAAACTGATAATTCGAAGAGACTTGCAAAGATAACTCAATCATACATAAAAGAATTCAGAGAAGATTCAAATATTATTCATAGATAAACTTGATCATAAACCCACAATTCATCGGACCTCGACAAACACACCGCAAAAAGAGTTTACATCAAATAGATCTCCACAAGATAGGGGGAGAACATTGTATTGAGATCCAAAAATAGAGAAGAAGACATCTAGCTTATAACTATGGACCCGTAGGTCTATGGTAAACTACTCACAACTTATCAGAGGGGCAAGGATGTTGATGTAGAAGCCCTCCATGGTCGATTCCCCTTCCGGTAGAGTGCCGACGGAGGCTCCAAGATGAGATCTCGCGGATACAGAAAGTTACGGTGGTGGAAATTGTGTTTCGTGGTGCCCCTGGATGTTTTTGGGGTACGTAGGTATATATAGGAGGAAGAAGTACGTTGGTGGCCGCTCGAGGGGCCCACGAGACAGGGGGTGCCCTACAGGGGTGGCCTCCTGTCTTGTGGATGCCTCGGCTGCTTCTTGACTTGCACTCCAAGTCCTCTGGATCACATTCGTTCCAAAAATCACGCTCCGAAGGTTTCATTCCGTTTGGACTCCGTTTGATATTCCTTTTCTTCGAAATACTGAAATAGGCAAAAAACAACAATATGGGCTGGGCCTCCGGTTAGTAGGTTAGTCCCAAAAATGATATAAATGTGTAAAATAAAGCCCATAAGCATCCAAAAGGGGTAATATAATAGCATGGAACAATCAAAAATTATAGATACGTTGGAGATGTATCAAACGGCTGCGCGAGTCCACGGAGGGCTCCACCCATGAAGGGTCCACGAAGAAGCAACCTTGTCTATCCCACCATGGCCATCGCCCATGAAGGACTTGCCTCACTAGGGTAGATCTTCATGAAGTAGGCGATCTCCTTGCCCTTACAAACTCCTTGGTTCAACTCCATAATCTTGTCGGAGGCTCCCAGGTGACACCTAACCAATCTAGAAGACACCACTCTCCAAAAGGAAATAGATGGTGTGTTGATTATGAACTCCTTGCTCATGTGCTTCAAATGATAGTCTCCCCAACACTCAGCTCACTCTCATTGGATTGGATTTGGTGGAGAGATGATTTCAGTGGAAAGCAACTTGGGGAAGGCTAGAGGTCAAGATTCAAATGGTTGGATTGGAATATCTTGGTCTCAACACATGAGTAGGTGGCTCTCTCTCAGAAAATGAGTAGTGGAAGTGTAGGCACGTTCTGATGGCTTCCCTGAGGAATGAGGAGAGGGTGGAGGGGTATATATAGCCTCCACATAAAATCTAACCATTACACACAACATACCAAACTCGGTGGGACCGAATCAGAAAACTCGGTCGGACCGATCCAGTACATAATGTGACCGTTAGGCAATTTTGGTGGGACCGACATGTCAACTTGGTGGTCCAATATCATTAGGGTTAGGGCATAATGTAATCTCAGTTTGACCGATTGCACAAACTCGGTGGGACCAACTTTGGTAATAAGCTAACTAGAGAGTTGGTCAAGCAAACTCGATGGGACCGATTTTCTCGTCTCGGTGGGACCGAAGCGTTATGAAAAGGAAACAGAGAGTTTGCATTGCAGACTCGGCGGGACCGATCGCTCATCTCGGTTAGACCGAAACGTTACGAAGGGAAACAGAGAGTTTGCAACCCCATCTCGGTGAGACCGAGATCCCTATCGGTGAGACTGGAGTGACTAGGGTTTATGGCAGTGGCTATGTCAAATGAACTCGGTGGCGCCGGATGGATCAAATTGGTGGGGCCGAGTTTGACTTTTGGTTTGGGACATATGTGGATATGAGAAAGTGGTTGAGGGGTTTGGAGCATATCACTAAGCATTTTGAGCAAGCAAGCCATTAAGCAACACCTCATCCCCTTTTAATACTATTGATTTACCTATAGACTCAATGTGATCTTGGATCACTGAAAATAGAAAACGTAGAGTCTTGGACTTTAGAGCTTGAGCCAATCTTTTGTCCTTAGCACTTTGAGGGGTCCACAATCCTTATCCATGCCATGCCAATCATTAAACTTTCCTGAAATATTTATCTTGAAACGGCATTAGTTCAATGAGCTATATGTTGTTAATCATTACCAAAACCACCCAGGGATAGTTGCACTTTCATATATTGAATCAATTTTTAATTCTTGTTTCTTTTCAATATATTATCTTGCTTATCACTACTGTTCATGTCCTCATCCCTCTATTTTTATTTATGTAACACCGGAAGGTGGTCGTGTGCAAGTGTATGATGTCGAGATTGATGATGATGAGGTTCTCATGTGGTGGGAAGAGTTTGAACATGACAATCCAGCATTAAAAGGGAAATCGAATGTTCAAATAGGTGATTTTTTTCTGCTCCCTGAACATTGCATCCCTTGCATAAATCCCTTTCTTTGTTTTTCAACTATGGAAAATATGTGACAGTTGATAAGTTATGACCCACCACTTGATAAGTCTTTCACCCTTCTGCTGATAACTTATGTTTTCAATGCTTTTTTGACTTTTGCTTACTCATGTTTTTTCTGTTTTTACTAGACCACCCTCAAAGTCCAGCATTTGTTACACCAGAGTTAACACCTCCCACAGAGCATTTAGTACGTAGTGCAACCCCTAAATCCTTTATTCGGAAAGTTAGGGTCACCCACCCGTCCAAATACCCGCTCCCGCCCTTTACCACCCTCACACCGACCAAGGAGGAAGAGTTTGTTTACAATGAAGTTATCAAGCATACTACTGATTCTAACTCCAATATTAAAGAGTTTGTTTCCCTGTTTTTCTCATTTTTAACATAAATCATTATTTGTGTGCCATCTTTTGAAATGTATTTTTTAAATCTTTTTGTATTGTAGTGTTAGGTTCATCGACATTGATGGTAGGTGGGTCACCCTCGGTGAGCTTGCCAATTGTGTGAAGGGAATTGGGCAACTATCAACGAGCATTGCTGAGTTACATGTTCGCATTCTTCATCATAAGGAAACCCCAAGCAGGCTCATCTTCCCTTGGCTGCTGTCTGTGTATCTGTTGATAGGAGACTTCAAATCCAAGTGTGTATTGAAGTATTTCCGACGGGACCAGTTTTACATTCTTAGTCACCAAGATCAGGTATGTTATGTTTGTTGGATATGGTATGTTATGTTTGCTGGTTCTGGTAACTTTACAGTTAGTGTCTTGGTAAGATCCTGTTAATATCAGTACTCTTATTTTTTTACCATGACACTGTTTGTTCTTCATGTCATGATAACGTCTTTCATGCACACTGGCAACTTTGACCTTTTGCCCTGATAATTTTTTCTAGTTGCCTCCCATGTGAATTTTAGTACCATTTTTATCTTGGTAATTTTGTTCTTTCTCCCCTGCCAAGCTTACTACCTTTTATTTTTTTGCATCTGCTATTCCCTGCTTTGCAAAAAGTTGGGTCTTGGTCCAAATGACGGGCATTGGTATGTGTTGTCACTAAATCTCAGGGCAAAGCGGTTCGAAGTTCTATATTCATTGCGTGAACAAGATAGTCCTTGTCTTCTCGAGTGTGTGACAAGATACATGAACACTATAAAGAAGGCTTGGCTGATAAATTACAAGGACTCACATAAGCAAATTCAGGACTATGAACTTGTGTACATTGACGTGTTGAAACAAGATAATGGCTTAGTTGTGGATTATTCACTCTCTTTTTAACACCACACTATATGTTCTTATCCCTATTTATTGACCCGGTTGCAAACTCCAATTAAACTGACTGCGTGTTGTTTTTTTCATCAAAAATATTTCAGCATTGATTACTGATGTTTCTCCTGCATGTATCTTAAGGTGTGGTATGGCAAAAATGTTCCGGCCTTAACTCATGAACAAATTCCAGCTCTCTGATTTTTTTGACATTGAGGTGGTTAGATCATGACCAAAACAAATGCAAGCATTGGCGTTATCATCTGTTTGGTAGTGGGTAATGAGGTGATATTTTTTTTCGACAGTGTGATAACTTGTACCAAATTGTCCTGTTAGCTTTTTTACATGAATCTGTCATGACAATGTCGTGGAGCAAAGTGTTGACATTCTGTTTTACTATAGTATACAAATTCCAAACTCACTGACCAGATGATAAATTCATTGCTGTCATTATAATTTGGATCACATTTTATTTGATAACTGCAATCATCTTCTAGTCGAAGACTGGGACTACATGCTTCTAATTTTTAGAAGTCCAAGTAGGCGCAATTTTTTGTTCATAAGTAATTCAATGCAGTGCCGGTAGCCTACAAAAAATGTATATATAAATTTTTTGGATTTACAAATCCATGACAACTTCATCATACAGTGTTGGTAACTGGCATAGTAGGGTACTGATCGCTTGCATAAAATATAGATATACACTTTTTTGCATTACAAAGCCATGATAACTCCATGATATAATGCTGATAACTGGAATGGTATGGGGCTTGTAGCTTGCACATTATGGTCCATGAAAAGAATGTAGCCACCATATTCCCTCTTCATAGCACGTTCTTCCTTTATCTTGCTAGGGGAGATTTGCATTTGTCGTGGTCAAAGCTCCTGCACACACCACATTTCCCTTTTGGCTTGGGCTTTGCAATCTCAAAACTTGACTGCTTCCTTTTTGACTTTGTCCACCCCTTCATTGTAGTCTTGGGAGGCTCTAGTATCACCTTTGTGTTTGAGGACGGAGCTGCATCAGGATGTGGGGGCTGGATGAAAAAAACATGATTATTTTTGCTAGCATGTATCGTCACACGCACACTTTCTTGCTGTGTGGCGGGGTTATCCTGTTGCTGCACACTAGTGGCACTTACTTGTTGTGTGGCGGGGTTCTCCTATCACTGCACATTAGTGGCACTTGTTTGCTGTGTGGCTGGGTTCTCATGTTGTTTTGCACCGGGGGCATTTTGGTGCTGTGTGGCGGAGTTGTCGTCAGTCACCCGCCCCACAGGTATCGAGCAGGGATCCGGCTATCCTTGAAACGATCCTTTTGCTTCTTCCTTTTCCTTTCTTGGTTTTCTAAGTTGATTGTTCTTCAGGGTTTCAAGCTCCTCCTTGAAATTATATAGGTGTTTTCTTGCCAATCTGGTTCCATCATCTGTTAGGCAAGAATCTTTGGCTAATGCCTTAAATTCTTTAATAATTAGCATATATCGCATGGCGCTCTTGCCCTCCTTTGGCATCGACTTCTTAACTATTGGCTGTTCGAAATCAGGTTGAATAAGATCCTCATCTGGATCCCAAGTCCACCTCTTTAGGATGTACTTTTTAGGTATCTCATAAACCCCAATATGGTGCATAACTCGTAGTACGTGTGCGCACAGTAGTCCGTCATGATAAAACTTGCATCAAGTACACGAGTATGTCTCTTAATCCATGTTTGCTTGCACATGGTAATCCCTGTCCCCATATTTTGGTATTATCCCCTGCACTGAGCTGACCTTGAAGGTACCATCATCCAATGTGTCGCATCTATAGGCTGATTTCACCTTCATCTCCACCTGGAACTTGCAAAACAGGTTATGCATGTACAACCCCCGCACCTGCATCTCCAGCGGGTTCATCGAGTACATTTCGGTTTCTTTGTACACTGTTTCCAAGTGCTCTTTTGACACACTAGCCATCACCTTATCCTGTATCGCAGTGTACTATTATGCGAATTCGATCAATGAGTTGTTTGGGTTGACATACTTCTTGAGCACATAGTTAAAACCCTCACTTCTTGCCGTGGTCTGCAAGAACAGAAAAAATCATGCATATAGTATGCCGGGACCCAACACTTCCTGTTTTCCCATAGCCAATTGAAATGCTCGTTGTCGGTCTGGCCATACGCTCCCATCATCACCCACCACTTGTGTTCAAACTCCTCAACTGCATTCATAACAGAAACATGGTAACATCAGTTATTGAATGGTGGTAACCTTAGTTCAGACATGTTGGTAACTAGAACACCATAGTTGTTGATAATCCCATCACACACACTTGGTTACTTTAGTTCAAGCATCATGGTAAGTACATTACACATAGGATGATTTTTTGTCCACGACGAATACCGCTCGGTGTGTGTAGTACAAGCATCATTTTTAACTAGCAAAAATGAAGATTCCTATCAATCACCACTAGTTGGTGATTGAAAAGTTTTTTGTAACTTGTCGGGTGTACTACCGAAATGCGTGCAACAAACATGAACATGATAGGTTCAGTACAGAAAATAATGAATGGATGTAATTTTGTTATAATCCTATGGTAACCTGTCACCTTCTTACATGGTAGCTGTTGATATCATGCATGTAAACCCATTTCTTGTGTTTAAGGTAGTGAGGGTGGGAAGTAAAATACCAGTCAGGCTGTTGTCAACACAATCCTTGAATGCATTGTTTAGTGGCTCATCGTCAGCCATCAGCTTCCTAAGCTTCTCCTGTGCTTTTTTCATTATATGCCAATGACAATTCCTGTGTACTATCCCGATGAACACCTCACCAATAGCACTCCTCATTGCAAAATCTTGATTTGTTATTATGTTCTTTGGCACAATTCCACCGATTGCATGCAAGAATGCATTAAAAGCCACACAAAGTTACCACATAGTTCATTTCGAACAAATCAAAAACCAAACTGGATTGACTACCCATGGTTATTAATGCCAATGAAGAGCGCACAGAGCATCTTGTACATGTTTGTCATGTATGTTGTGTCGAATGATATGACATCATTGTATCTAGCATATGCCCCGCGTGACGCACCATCTATCTAGAACAAATTTTCCACTCTGTCCTCATCATCAAGCTTTATTCTCAAATAGAAATCTGGATCCTGTGGCATCATATCTTGGAAGTACGAGATTGTGCTCTCCACATTAGCATGGAGGTACTCCATGCAGAATTTAGCTTGCTGGTTTGCGATGTCCTGTGTCGTGTATGGTACATCTTTAGGAGACCCGTAGAACCATGACATTAGTTGCATCTGTCTTGCTGTCTCTATGTTGCATCCATGCAATATCTTCAAGAAGTCGTGCTCATCCTTGGGAATGTTCCTATGTGATGATAGGAACTTTGTCAAGGACGGCTTTCTTATTAGAGGGTGGTTGTGGTTGTCGTTGAAGCGTTTGACTCTCCACCATGCATCTATGTGGGTGATGTAAAGGTGGGTCGGACATCCCGACCTCACAACCTTCCCTCTTTTTCTCTTCTTCATGATGCCTTTTGGGTTCTGCACATCCTGTATCTCCTCCTTGTTTTTTTGGCTTGCCGTATTTCCCACAAACCAAGAGGACTCTGGTTACAGTGTTGTCTTTAATTGTTTTTCTGTCTTCACCAGCCTCATCCCAAACCCATGGTTGAGAGCATATTGCTTGTAGTGATCATAAGCTTCCTCATAAGTATCAAACTTCATAGTTTCATCACGAGACTTAGGTGTGGAGTATGCCTTGGTGTTTTTGTCTCCCTGATCAACATTTTCTCCTCCTATTCCTGGACTTGTTGGCTCACTGACTAAATGATCAAAGAAGCTTTCTCTCCCCCCTATGCTGCTAGTTGTCGGTTCTTTGCTTGTCTCTCGGACCATTGGGTTGCTTCTAGATGTAGCATCTGTAATGTTTTTGAAGTTGTTAGTTTGTGTTATATTTCTGCATGCCAAAACTTGTGGTAACTGGTACTCCACTTGCCTGGTAAAGTTTGCATGCAGTAAGATGTTTTTGTAGTAGTAAACTGAAAGCATGTAATTGTAATACAAATTGCATGATAATTCGTATGAAGTAAGTGTGGTAATTGTACCTAATTTCATGGTAACTTGTGTGCATTAAGCTTGGTGATTGTGAACTGATGCTATCGGATTTCGGGTTCCGGCAGACCCTTGAGGTTCGAACACTAGGGTGCACACGAAGATCTTTCCCCTACCAGCTCACGTCTCGAAGTCTCACAAGGATCTAAGCAAGAAAGATGAACACACAAGGGACACGAGATTTATATTGGTTCAGGCCACCATTGTGGTGTAATACCCTACTCCAGTGTGTGGTGTGGTGGATTGCCTCAGGGCTAATGATGAACAATACAAAGGGAGAACAGCCTCGCGAGGGGCTGTTCTTGAGCTGGTGCGATGAACTGCTTAGGTGAGTTCGGTCGCCTCTCTCTAGTCTATGCGTCTTCTTGAGATAGATGCTCGATGCCTCTACTCTGTGGTGCCTAGTCCTATTTATAGAGAGAGGCCCTGGGCCTATTCCCGGTAAATAGCTCAGTTGGTTAGAGTGCTGGTCTGTCACGCCAGAAGTCGTGGGTTTGAACCCTGTTTTCCCCGCCCGATCTTCCTAAATAATGAGCGGGAAGGGCGCCAACAATTGGCCATTTTGAAGGGGAACATCTGGTACACTTATCATGACTAAAGTTGGTCTTCGGCTGCCAAAGGCTCTGACGATGACGCCGTCCTGGGCTCCACGGTGACCTCCATCCTGCCGCTTTGCTGGTCTTGGTCTTGTTTCACCGAAACGGTAACCTTTGCATGATGCCTTGGCCTGTGCTTGCCCCCCTTGCACCGAAGGGGAAACAAGGACACTGCACAGGCCGGTGCCCGCCTGGCGCCCGCCTGGTCTCGATCGTCATGGCTTGCGTCACGGGCTCCTCGCGAGGTACCCTGCCTTGATCTCTCCGCCTCCTCGCGAGCCTGCCTGAGGAGGTTGCTCCTGAGGAAGCTTCCTGTCGTACCCCCCGTGAGGCTTAGCCCCTCACGAGGGTCTTGAGCTTGAGCTGATGAAGCTGGGCTGCACTGGGCCCCCACTTGAGCCACGCCGCAGGCAGGCAAGTCTGGGGACCCCCGTTCCCAGAACACCGATAGATGCATGGTGAATGTGGTAGTTGTAAATAACATAGTTGGTAATTGCAATTCAAGTATTATGGTAACAAGTTTGTGTATAAAAATGTGGTAGCATGGTAAATGTTTTACCTTCATCTGTTTTGTTGATGTTGGCGGAACCAAAGCTTGCCGTGTGTGCATATTCACACTGTTGGTTTGTCGCCACACCACTCATCGTGATATCCACATTACCCCTGTTGCCATCCACCATTTTTTTTGTGTTGCAGCACCTTCTAGCACATATAATTGCATCCATCAATTCCACACTTACAAGGAATTTTGATTATTTTTTCACAACAACTATAATTTTTTCTTTTTCTGTGCTGATTACTTCTTTTTGATAACAAGTATCATTTTGGGAGTAACCAGCATATGGGAGTACGACAACGATAGTTCCTGCCAACCTCATTTCATCAACATCATTTCTTATCAAAAAATTATGGTGGCATCAATGTAGATCAACACATGGTATTCTTGTACTGTTTTAACACCTTTGGTTTTGAGTTTTCCTGGTAAATTGTAATGGATTAGCATGATAACTTGTTCTAACATGTGTTTGTTCAATAAAAATGATTTTTTTATGTTGAATAAGTGTTAAAGGATGCTGATTACTCAATGCACACACTTTGGTAATCTATATTGACGCGAAATGGTAAATCAGTTATTAATGAGAAATTTCACACACGTAGTTCTAACATGCTTCAAAAAAGATAGCTTAATAGAATGATGATGATAACCTATATGGATTTATGAGGGTAACTCAATGAGGAGGTGACTCAATGATGTAACATGGATCAATTTTACCAACTTTTTGGCTTTAAAAAAGGCAAATTTATTCAATCTTTGTTGGTAACCTGACTGAATTTGAATGGTAACTCAATTACAATGGAGGTATTGCACACATGCTGTTGGGGATATTACCACTGGGCGTGAACCGGCCTACCCGGGCCGGATTAACTTCATTAGTAGTGTAAAGGTGATTAAGCAGATGAAGGCCCAAGGCCTGTAGTCGGTTTAGAACCTGTAGCTGTAAACTGGCTTGGTATGTAAACTTGTATTGTAAGTTAGGAATAGAGAGAGACCAATCGGGATACGAGTATGAACCGGTGTGGGACTCTATGGACCGACGGGCGTCACCCGTGTATATAAGGGGACGACCCGACGGCGGTTCAAAGAGAGACAACAACAACTCGAGCCTAGGCGAAGCTTGTTTGGTACCTAGCCATCGAAGCCACATTAATTCCATCACAACTAGACGTAGGCTTTTACCTTCATCGAAGGGGCCGAACTAGTATAAACCCTCGTGTCTTTGTGTCCGCTTTAACCCCTTCAAGTTAACCCGTAGCGATGGCTCCACGACTAAGTCCTTTCACAAGGACATCTGCCGTGACAAATCCACGACAGTTGGCACCCACCGTGGGGCTATCGCACGATGGTTTGATGATCTTGGAGGGCAAGCTCAAAGGACTCGAAGGCTATGCTGTGGGCCGGATAACCAAGAGTCATCGCGGCAAGCTCTACATCGATGATGCAGGATGGGGTCCCGAAGCCGGCTCGATCAAGTACAGGTACCGGGTCCCCTTTGGTGGCATACACGTTTTTATCGGCAAGATCGGTGAGCCTGGGCCTGAGCCGGACATCCGCACCGACCTCGTCGAGACGGCTCAGCGTGCGAGATCTACCCAGGTTAAACCGGCCGTGAGGCGTGCCTTTGTGGGAGTCATCCACAGAGGAGAGCATGGGAACGAATCAGAATACGGTAGCGAGACCGTCGTCTATTCCGCCGGCGAATCCTCAACCGGAGAGACCGAATCATTGTACCAGTTGCAAGACGACCAGATTAGGGGCTGTTCCGATGGCGACAGCATTCCGGACCCCCCCTGAGCAGATCAACCGGGTTGGAATATTCATGGCCGGTACACAAGCGGCGAATCATTCTTCGACCGCAGCAGCAATGCTCTCCGGATCAGCAGTGGCAGTGGCAGCAGGGGCAGGAGGCCTTGTGCGCCCACCGGTTCAAGTTCTGTCTGACCTGTTTGATGCACTAGCCGTACTCATGGCAGAGGCCAATCCAGCGGATCAGGAGGCCCATGATGCAGAAATTGCAAAAGTGAGAGAGCAGATCACACAAGCCAAAGCCGACTTGGCAGCAGAAAAGGACAGGATGGCCACAGAGCGGGCCGCTTTGGACGCCCAGACCTATAAACTTATGCTCGACCAGAACGCATCACAGGAAGTCTTGGGGCGGAAGCACAGATCACGCCTACCGTTAGGGTTCGACCCTCGAAATCTCTTTCACACTCCGGGAGCGGGAACCAGTAATCCACCGGGGCACCTGGAGGTAAACCGGGTCGAGGCACCAGGGCCAGGAGCGACGGTCCAACCCCGCCTGATGGAACCTCCTCGGCAGAAGATTGTGATTCCTCCGCCGGTCCAGACACCTCCGGGTCATTATTCTAATCCTATGGACAATCTTGTCGCAGCTGCTGCGCGATTAGAAGCTATCCCGGTCGAAGGAGACTCTCCGCAAGCAATAGAGACGCGCCAGGTTAAGGAGATTCTCCGGACCGCTTTGATTCAACAGGAGGCATATTCATACAGCCGCGACCGAATTCATTCAACACCCCGTCCAAGCCGGAGCTATAGTAGGTGCCTGGATGAACCGGCCATATCAAGCAATGCGCGGGGCCATGAAGTGGCCCGTGGCAATAACCCGGCCGGTGTTGTTCACGATGCTCAGGATGTAGTGGACCGGGCCCGGGCACGAAGGGAGGCCGAGTTAGTAGCACAAAATGAGGCGGATCAGCGTACACCGGTTCGTCCAACCACCTCTGTTGGGCCAGGGGTTGCATCTAGCTTGGGAGTACCCTGTTTAGTCCCTGCTTTATGCAATGTACGCCTGCCCAAGGACTTCAAGGGCCCGTGCAAGGTGCCGAATTACACCGCTAATTTATCTCCAGAAGCGTGGGTAGAGAGTTACGAGATGGCAATGCAGATGCTGGATGTGGATGAGACCGCGTGTGCAAAGTACTTCACCATGATGCTTGAAGGCACAGCCCGTACTTGGTTGAAGGGCCTGCCGCCTAATTCTATTAGTTCATGGGCCCAGCTGCGGACCCGATTTATCCAGAATTTCAAAGATACATGTAAGCAACCTAAATCCATAGTAGACTTGGCAGCTTGTGTTCAGGAGGATGGAGAGTCAACAACCCATTGGGTACGCCGCGTTTCTGAAGTCTTACACTCGTCTGACAGGATCAATGCTGACTCTGCGATCTTAACCCTGGAGGGCAATTGCCGGTTTAAGCCTCTAAAGCAAAAGCTAGGGCGTATGAAGAGGTTCTGTAATGACATGGGAACTCTCAAGGCCACTTTAGTGAAGTATGCTGATTCTGATAGTACCAAGGATCCTGATACCGACGATGACGAAGCAGGGAAGGGAAAGAAGAATAGCAGCTCTAAGGGGCATCAATACAAACCGGCGGGCCATGGAAACGGAGGCAAACGTAAGGCGGATGGCAGCCTGGACTTTGTAGCTAACACTAATGCGCAGGACAAGGGTCAGCGGCGTAGAGGTAAAGTGGCGAATCGTAATGGGGCTCCAAATCCTAACCCGGATCGCTTAAACTATTTGCTGAATCAGCCTTGCCCAAAACACGGGACGAAGGAGGCGCCGGCTAACCACCTTTGGAAGAATTGTTTCATTATGCAGGAATTTAAAAACTCTAATGCCTTCCGGTATGACCGTGGATCAGGTGGTGGCTCAGGATCCGGTTTCCATGGGCCGGGTCACGATGGAGCTTCCGGTTCAGGTTTCAATCAGGGTGGTAATAATGACCAGGATAATCAGAACGATCAAGGGGGTTACAACCAACAGCAGCAGCAGCAGCGATCGGGTTATCAGAGCCAGCCAAAATAGTTGAACAATGGGCAGTATCACGTTTTCACAACTAGCTCGGATAAGCGCGACCAGAAACTTCATAAGAGAGCAGTAAACTCTGTTGAACCGGCCGTACCGCGTTATTTACGCTGGTCAGAGCGGCCTATCATGTGGAGCAGGGAGGATCACCCCCCCGGGTTGACAATCCGGGCCAGTTGGCATTAGTGGTAGACCCTCAGGTGGAGGTTATAAATTCACCAAGGTACTCATGGATGGAGGGAGCAGTATTAACATCCTTTACTATGAGACATTCCGCCGCATGGGGCTAACAGACAAGGATCTCAGACCGCCTAATACGGTGTTCCATGGTGTGGTGTCTGGCAAATCAGCATATCCTGTTGGTAAGATAGCCCTGGAGGTGGCTTTTGGGGACGAGCATGATTCCTGATCCGAGACACTAACCTTTGAGGTGGTGAAGATCCGAAGCCCGTATCACGCCTTGTTCGGGCGGCCGGCTTATGCCAAGTTCATGGCACGGCCTTGTTATATCTATTTGCAGCTCAAGATGCCAGGTCACAAAGGGACAATAACGGTTCATGGGAGCCGCAATGTTGCTTTGGAATGTGAGGAAGGTGATGCGGCTTACGCAGAGTCGGTTTGTGCCACGGAGGAGTTAAAATATTATAGGGACAATGTCGATCCGGCGGACATGACCCCTTTGAAGAAGCCAACTACGGAGCATGATTCAGATCTGAAGTTCAAATCAGCGGCTGAGACCAAGCTTATTGACTTCGTACCCGGCGATTCGTCCAAGCAGTTCACTGTCAGTGCCAACTTGGACCCTAAATAGGAAAGCGCGCTCATCGAGTTCATTCATGAGAACCGGGACATTTTTGCATGGAAGCCTTCTGACATGCCAGGTGTACCGAGGGAACTCGCTGAGCACACTTTTAATGTAGATCCCAAGTATAAACTGGTAAAGCAATTTCTCCGCCGGTTCAACGAAGAGAGGTGCAAAGCTATTGGGGAGGAGGTGGCCAGGCTCTTAGCAGCTGGCTTTATCGTTGAAGTGTTCCATCCAGAGTGGCTTGCTAATCCGGTGCTGGTTCTTAAGAAAAATGGCACTTGGCGTATGTGTGTGGATTATACGGATCTTAACAAGGCTTGTCCAGCGGATCCTTTTGCCCTCCCCCGCATTGACCAGATTATTGATGCCACGGCGGGTTGTGAGCGTTTGAGTTTTTTGGATGCGTATTCTGGGTATCATCAGATCAAAATGGCGGTTAAGGACCAGGAGAAGACATCGTTTATTACTCCCTTTGGAGCCTTCTGCTATGTATCTATGCCTTTTGGGCTCAAGAGCGCCCAAGCCACTTATCAACGGTGTGTACAGAATTGCCTGCATAAACAGATCGGCCGCAATGTGCACGCCTATGTGGATGATATTGTAGTCAAGTCAAGGCAGAAGGAGACGCTGGTTGATGATTTGAAGGAAACCTCTGACAACTTGCGGGTTTATAAGATGATGCTTAACCCTACCAAATGTGTCTTTGGTGTTCCGGCAGGCAAGTTACTGGGCTTTCTTGTGTCCAACAGAGGAATTGAGGCTAATCCGGAGAAGATTACGGCCATCACCTCCCTGGCTAAACCGAAGTGTATCAACGATGTTCAACGGTTGGTGGGTCGAATCGCCGCACTAAGCCGGTTTATCAGCCGCCTCGGAGAGAAGGCCATCCCTTTATACCAGATGTTGAGAAAGACAGATCAATTCATCTGGAGTCCAGCTACTGATGAAGCGTTGGAGGACTTGAAGTGGCAATTAGCCAATCCGCCCGTTCTTGCAGCTCCGGTCGACAAGGAGACGTTGCTGTTATATGTAGCGGCCAATGCTCGTGCAGTTAGCGTGGCCATTGTGGTAGAACGCAAGGAGGCAGGCAAGGAGTATCCGGTTCAGCGGCCGGTTTACTATATCAGCGAGGTGCTTATTGAATCCAGGCAAAGGTATCCACATTGGCAGAAGCTGGTATATGGAGTTTTCATGGCAAGACGGAAGTTGAAGCAGTATTTCCAAGGGCACCCTATCACAATGGTCAGTTCAGCTCCCTTGGGCGATATCATACAGAACCGGGAGGCGACCGGTCGGATTGCCAAGTGGGCTATAGAACTCGGGCTGCACGGATTGAAATACGTACCCCGGATGGCGGTGAAGTCTCAGGCACTTGTTGATTTCATCAATGATTGGACTGAGTTGCAAGCACCAGAGGAGAAGCCGGATCACACATATTGGACTATTCATTTTGACGGATCCAGGCAATTGGAAGGCTCGGGGGCTGGAGTCGTGTTAACTTCCCACGAGGTGATAAGTTTTGTTATGTTCTCCGCTTAATGTTCCCTTGTACTAATAATGTAGCTGAGTATGAAGCCTTGCTCCATGGTCTCCGGATGGCTAAAGAGATGAATCTAAGTCGGGTGAAGTGCTTCGGCGACTCGGACCTTGTAGCTCAACAAGTGTCTGGCACTTGGGATTCTAAAGATCCGCTCATGGCTGCATATCATCGTGAGGTGGATATTGTTGCAGGTCACTTCAAGGGTTATCAGGTGGATCACGTGGATCGTCGAAAAAATGAAGCGGCAGACGCTTTAAGCCGGTTGGGCTCTCAACGTAAACCGGTACCGCCTAATGTCTTTCTTGATGTATTGCACAATCCGTCAGTCAAGCTCCTAGGTGAAGCAGATTTGGCTATTCCTGATCCGGAGGCTCAATTGGTGGCAGCCCTGCATGTTATACCGGATTGGACAGTTCCTTATCTTGCGTACATGAACCGGGGAGAGTTGACAGAGGATGAGACTTTAGCCAGGCAGATAGTCCGGCGGTCCAAATCTATGACGATTATCAATGGCGAATTGCATCATTGCAGTGTATCAGGGGCGTTTCAACGTTGCGTTTCTCCTGAGGAAGGTTGTGAAATTTTGCGCGAAATCCATGAAGGGGATTGTGGTCACCATGCCGGTTCAAAGTCTCTGGTGGCTAAGGCGTTTCGTCACGGGTTTTACTGGTTGACAGCTCATGCTGATGCGGAGGACTTGGTTAAACAGTGTGATGGCTGTCAGAAATTTTCAAGGCGTGCTCATGTGCCGGCTCAAGAATTGAGGATGATTCCAATTACTTGGCCATTTGCAACATGGGGGCTGGATATGGTCGGACCTTTTAAAAGATCCAAGGATAAGAAAACTCACCTTTTGGTGGCAGTTGACAAGTTTACCAAGTGGGTTGAAGTGGAACCTGTCAGCAAGTGTGATGCAGCTACAGCGGTGCAGTTCATTAAAAAGGTGATTTTCCGGTTTGGCTTTCCACATAGTATCATTACTGACAATGGTACCAATCTATCCAAGGGTGCTATGAAGGAATTTTGTGAAGGTGAGCACATCAGGCTTGACATATCATCAGTGGCTCACCCCCAGTCCAATGGGCAGGCAGAACGAGCTAATCAAGAGATCTTGCGAGGCATCAAACCCCGGCTTATGGTTCCCTTGCAAAGAACACCGGGATGTTGGGTTGAAGAGCTACCATCTGTACTATGGAGTATCAACACTACGCCGAACCGATCTACAGGATACACACCGTTTTTTATGGTCTACGGAGCGGAGGCGGTTCTCCCTAGTGATATCCGGCACGATTCGCCTCGTGTGGCGGCTTATGTTGAAGCGGACAATGAGACAGCACGACAAGATGCTTTGGACCTATTAGATGAGGAGCGTGACATAGCGGTTGCCCGCTTGGTGATTTATCAACAAGATCTTCGTTGCTATCACAGTCACCGGGTTAGAACCAGAACTTTTCAAGAAGGAGATTTGGTGCTTCGGCTCATCCAAGATCAGACAGATATGCACAAGTTATCCCCACCTTGGGAGGGACCTTTCGTGGTCAGCAAGAATCTGCACAACGGGTCGTACTATTTGATTGATATTCGAGAGCATAAAGACTCACGCACATCAGAGGAGGAGACCAACAGGCCGTGGAATATAGCTCATCTTCGGCCTTACTACACTTGAGCCATCGGCTCTATCTATGTATATATTATGGCAGTGTATATATTATCATTGATATAATAAAACCGGAGCCTCAGTTAACGCGGGGTCTCTGTCCTTTCATATCATGCGTGGTTACATGGAGTGGTTCTGTTTTAAAACGGCCTGCGGTTTACCCCTTGAAATTTGCTTTTCAAATAGCTTTGTGATATCAGTTGGGGCCTTGGTTGTGTCCGAACCAACGCGACACCTTTTGATAGGCGAAAGCCACCAGATCACTTGGGGACATGGTCAAGTCTGAACCAGTCACGCCTCTTGATCGGCCTAAGGCCACAAAATCACTTGGGGGCTTGGTCGAACCCGAACCATTGCCACGCCTCTTGATCGGCATAATTGCCACGGTTTCATTTGGGGACCTGTCTGACTTGAACCATTGTCACTCCTATTGGGGGCTTGGTCCTGTCCGACCATGGTAACACCATCTGATCAGCTCAGTAAAGCATGTTTTTGCAAACGTTTTTATCATTGCCTTTGCTGCCATATTTCTTTTATGACTATTCTTCAATTTTTTGTTGTGTTTCCTTTGAACCAACAACACTTTTTTACCGGTTCAGCTGACGGAAATCGGTTCATTTGTATTCCGGAGAAGTATGCCCGGTTTAACTTTCCTGTTAACGTCATGAAGTAGCAGGGGGCTCATAATGACCCAACACAATTTACAAAGGAGTTGTTTTCTCCCCTTTGATGGTAACGGTTTATAAATACTCCGTTTCAAGCCTGGCTAAGCCAACTTCATGCCCAACGATGGCAGTTCAAGATTTTTCTGATTGCAGGAAATATAATTAAGGATTTCAAACAAAAGCATCAGTACTTATGCACGAAGGCATATTTCGAGACAGCAGTATTGACTATCCTATTACAAGGCAACGCGGTGCCCAAATAAGATCATTGTTGTTCCAGCGGATCATAATAAAGCAGTTATGTAAACCGGCTTCCGGTTCAAGCTTGCTCATCAAACCGGTCTGATGGTTGTGGGTCGTCTTGTGCTGCTTCAGCTTCCTCGTCTCTATCCATTGGCTGGAAATCAACAGTGGACCAGTCGATTCCCATTAAAGCTTGAAAGACAGCCTCTTCATGGATCAGAGAAGACGGTTCAATATCAGGAGCATAAGTATGCTTACGGATTGGAGGAATCAGATTTTCCGCTTCAAGAGTTGGTGTCGGCACTCGTTTGTTCTGATCATTGTACTGAGCTTGATAATGCGACAAGTCTGCCTCTTCAGCCAATTGACAAGCCAGAGGGTGTACTGCACGGTTTATCACCCTCAAATCATCTTCATTGAACTCAGAGCCATCTTCCTTCAAGCTGGGATAGCCTTGAGCTGCTTCAACAAGATCGAAATCCGGCACCCAAGCTTTTGTCCGGATCAAGGCATTAATGGCTCCGATTTGAGCAGCAGATTTCTTTAGTTCTTCAATTCGAGCATGAAGCATTGACAACCTATTAAGAGTGTCTTGGATTAAGGAAGGTGCCGGATTGTTATGCGATGCAGTGGTGATGATCCGTTGCGCTCCGGTATACAGCTGTTCAATTAAAGTGTAGGCAGCCTTCAATTTCTTTTGAACATCTGACCCTAAGTGACCAATGCGTGTACCTGTAGCAATACAAGAAAGATCACAAACCGGGTTTATTATAAGCAGGCCAGAGTTGTTCACGAAATCAAAAGGGACTTACCAAAGATAGCAGCGGTCATGGAATGTACTTGCCGCTTTACGGCGGTCAGCTCATCTACCACCGGTTTAAGAGCAGCTTCAGCGTTTTCAGCTCTTTTTATTAAATCGGCCCCTTCTTAGTGGCCCAATCAGTCCGCTCCTTCTCGAAGCCCTCCTTCAGCTGTTCTGTGATACTCAAAGCGCTGGTTAATTCTTCCCTTGCCTTGTCGGTTTCAGCTTGCTGGGTTTTTAAAATTTCCTGCAGATCAGTAATCCGGTCTTCTTTGATCTGCACTTCAGCCTGCATAAAGACAGTGCTTGGCTTTCAACAAACGGTACAAGAATTTGAAGTACCAACCACATAACAAGTTATATTCTTGATACTTGGGGGCTAATGCACCTTCAATTTTCATATGTTATTAAATTGCAAAGTCCCAAGTTCAATACAGGTATTCAACTTGGCACTTGGGGGCTAATGGCTATTTGCTCAATTATGTTCTGATGTTAGAATCTTTATTGGAGTCCCGGTTTAACTATACTAAGTTGAACCGGCCCTTGGGGGCTACATTGATGGAGTTCAAAGTATTGAGGACTATTCAAGTCCCGGTTTGAAGGAGATTACAAACCGGCACTTGGGGGCTAGGAGGATTAATACAGTGGTAGTAATTAAAGAAAGAAGAAGCATAAGGAAGTTACCTCAAATTTATCTCTCATCATCTTTACCATGCCAGCTTCACAGTCACGACTAGTGTATAACCGGTTCAAATGAAGATCTCGGGCACTCAGAGCAGCATATGTTTCCAGATCAAGATCCCATTTGCCTTTGTTCATGGCAGAGAAATCTTCTTTGACAGTATGCTTAGCTAAAGCGACAGGATTCCCTGGTTCAGAGTGACCTACGCCGATAATTACAACATCATCATCCTTGGACTCGCTGGTTTGTGTTGGCGCGGTCGGTGTATCGGCATGCTTTGAAGGGCTGCAGGATCTATCAATCCGGACGGAGCTGGCAGGCTGATCAGCAGGGACTGAGGTATCGATAGGCCTTTTATCAATAATGGCATCATCTTGCAAAGGAGGATCATTGGGAATATTCTCAGAAACGAACGCTTCAAGATCCGGTGTTTTATCCTGTTCAGGGGCAGTGTCTTCCTCGACCGCTTTATTTAGGCGGGCTTTCTTGCTTGGTTTAGGTTTAGCCCTGGAAGAGAAACAAAGAGTCAAGGAACAACATAACTTATAACATGGTATACCGGAAGCACATATTTAGTCTAGCTTACCCAAGAACCGTTTTCAGTGGTGGCAGCAGAGTGGTCGACGATTCACCAGAGGAAGAATGGGAAGTAACCTGATAATCGGAATTGGATGGATTAAGAGGTTGACGGATGAAACCCGCTTTAGGAGGTAAATTAATAAAAAGGTCGGAGACCTCGGAGCGGCGTTTTCGAACCGGACTGTTCGGTAAACCGGCGGAGGTAACTACCTGGCCGCTGTGCCGGGTTGTGCGGCAAGCTTCATGTTGCTGAGTCTTCATAAGAAATTTGGGATCCAAATAAGCAAGGGGATGAGAAAATTTAACTTTCCGGTTTGCCTGGCGAAATTTTGGCAAAGGCAAAGGATCCGAATCGGAAGAGAGAATAATTACCTCAGCGACATCAGCATTACTGGCTTCAGCGTCGTCCTGACAAGTATCATCATCAATAAGGCGTGTAAAAAGTAAGCCTAGTGAATCGAGTTCTACCTCAGGGTCCGAGTTACCCACATCATCATCAACAGCCGGATCAGATGAAGCAGTGGTTTTCCTCTTTTTGGCTGGCTTCTTGACGACCTTGGTCTTTGGCCGGATTGGCCGATCTGCTTTCTCCGGTTTGTCTTGTGGAAGCTTCTTGGTCCAAAACGGATTGTCACCCTGGGTAAGCAGCAATTGATGTCAGACAGAGATAGCAATAACAGGTTCAATAAAAAGTACAATCAAAATCTTACAGCTGGCGGTTTGTTGGTAGCACAGAAAGGGGGCAGGCCGGTTTGAGCGCAGAGATGCTCCGGTTCGTTCAGCATTTTCTTCACAGCCTCTGTGACTTCATCATCGGAGAGCTGGATGTTGATGTGTCGGAGTGGGTCATCAACGCTACCAGTATACTTGCACATCAAACCGGAGCACTGGCTGAGAGGCAGTATGCTCCATGATATCCAACAGCGTGCGAGATCTACTCCTGTTAAGCCGTTGGCCATGAAGGCTTGGAGCTTGGATAATTGCGGAGCGTATTTACTCCTCTCCTTGGCACTTAACCTTTGTGGGAAGGGGTGTGTATTGCTGAGCCGCTCCGGACGAAAGCCAGGCAAGGGATTTTCATCATCAGGGGAAGTATCTTTGCAGTAAAACCATGTTGCATTCCACTCCTTGGGGTGACTGTGCAGTTTGGCATGAGGATAAGTGATTTCTTTCCTTTTCTGAATTGCCATACTGCCCAATTCGGTATTGGGACCATCAGTGAATTCTGTGCGGCGGTTTAAGTGGAAGCAGTCTCTGAACAATTCAACTGTGGGTTTCTCTTGAAGGTATACCTCACAAAGCACTTGGAAGTGACATAAGTTGGTAACAGAATTGGGGCCAATATCTTGCGGGCGGAGTTGAAAATTGGCTAACACATCCCGGTAAAATTTAGAGCCGGGCAGTTTGAAGCCCCGGGCTAAGTGATCCGCAAAGATCACAACCTCTCCCTCTTGAGGTGTGGGAGGACATTCATTGCCAGGAACCCTCCAGTGGATAGTCTCTTTGCTGTCTAAAGCGCCAATCGAAACTAAATCGTCCAGCTGAGTTTTTTGTGACGCGAGAAGGAACCCAGTTGCACTCATATACTTGTTTGGCCATGATGAGATCTACAAGAAATAAGTGATTCCGGTTCAAGAATGCGCAGGTATGAACAATGTTAAACCGGAGGTAGTACCTTTAAACCGGATTTTTATGCAGTGGCGTCATATGGCTACAGAAGTCTGGCGGTTCAACAAGGGGACTAATGGTATCTACCGGTTTATTAACTATTTCTATATTAAGTTAAACCGCCTGATCTAAACATTGAAAGCAATTGAGGTTGCAGATGGCTAAGTATGCAGAAATAGGTTTCACAAGGTCTTATTGCAGAAATGGATCTGAAGCAAGTTCAGAAAAACAGAAAATATTCAGGAGATTAAAGCAGAACGGAAGTGAATCAATGGGCAGGTATGTACATGAGATCTATGGACTTGAGCGTGAAACTATAGGCGGATACTAAGAAGCTAGTGCTGGTCAGAGCAAGGTTTCACAGATATGTTTAGGAATCTAGGTGCGAGTATGAACAAGTGATGAACACGGCAAGAACATGAAACCCTAGAGTAGATCTATGTTAAGAAGAACAGAAGACTTACCTGAGTTGAAGAAGACGCGGAAGGCTACCGCAGTGCTCTGGTGCGTTCAGGTTGATGCAGTGGCCCAAGACGGTGCAGAGGTCAACGGCGGCGGCGGAGCTCTAAGGCTGGCGACGCGAGGAAGACGAAGAGAATGAGACGAAGGGGAGAAAAGGAAATGACCCTTCGATCCTATTTATAAGGGCAAGGACGTGTGTCAGGCGTGCAAATCCAGGAGCCACAAGATTCGGACGTGGAGTTGCTGCCTTGGGTATCGCAGAAGGTGTTATAAATATTAACTTCATGATGACGTCATGCCGGTTTACAGCAACCAGAGATGATGATGACATGGCGGTTTACCAATTACCAGAAGATGTTGAAGACAAAGATTCTTGTGAAGGATTGGCATGAACAAGTTCAAATCAATCTGGGGCCTAATGTTGGGGATATTACCACTGGGCGTGAACCGGCCTACTCGGGCCGGATTAACTTCATTAGTAGTGTAAAGGTGATTAAGCAGATGAAGGCCCAAGGCCTGTAGTCGGTTTAGAACCTGTAGCCGTAAACCGGCTTGGTATGTAAACTTGTATTGTAAGTTAGGAATAGAGAGAGACCAACCGGGATACGAGTATGAACCGGTGTGGGACTCTGTGGACCGACGGGCGTCACCCGTGTATATAAGGGGACGACCCGACGGCGGTTCAAAGAGAGACAACAACAACTCGAGCCTAGGTGAAGCTTGTTTGCTCCCTAGCCATCGAAGCCACATTAATTCCATCACAACTAGACGTAGGCTTTTACCTTCATCGAAGGGGCCGAACTAGTATAAACCCTCGTGTCTTTGTGTCCGCTTTAACCCCTTCAAGTTAACCCATAGCGATGGCTCCACGACTAAGTCCTTTCACAAGGACATCTGCCGTGACAAATCCACGACACATGCAGTAAAAGGGCTACCTTTTTCTACATCTTTTTGGCTTTGTTCTTTAGTTCTTGTTGTTCTTTTCCCATGTATTTTTTGCCTTGATTTTGTTGGTATGAAATGTAAATGCGGCATGTGTATAGAGGTTGAATCACTTACCTCATTGATTTTTTGCCTGTTTATGGAAAAATTCAGATGAACTGGGTATTTGTTCCAGTAGCATGTGGTAACCCTTGTGATGTTGATGTGGTAAACCAGGCCCCTCTCTCAAATCCTTATGTTTGGTAGTGTTTTTCGTGGGATTTTTTGGTGGATCAGATCTGGGGCGCAGGTCATCGGTGATGGAGGTGCATCGAGTATAGAGGCAAACAGATCGGGCCAGGTGGCTATTTCTTGCGATGGAGGTAAGAAACTAGGTTTTGGGGTGGTAAGTCATGTGCGGGGGAAGGTGGGCCAGAGGGGCAGTCTTTTTTGTCTTGGGCCTCATGCGCTGCACGTGTTGGGCCTCGCGAAAGAAGGGTGGGTCATCATGGGTGGTTCTGGCGAAGTGGGTCGCGTGGGAGGGACACGGGTGTACGATCATGCGGATCTGATGCTTAGCGTCCAGTTGATCGGTAGTTAGTCGCGTCCTTTAGAAAAATATAGTTCCACTAACAAAAATAATTTTTTATCTATACAAACTTCATGACATTCTAGCCTTACTCAGCCCATGACAAGAGGACAGGCGACTCGCAACTTGATCTAGCACCACCGGTGCCGCCGCCACCCAACGTCGGATCTCTCCTCCGCTGTCACCTTCACACCGACGCAGCTTCCTTCCCAGCCGCGCCTTCCTCGCCTCGCCGCCGCCCGAGGTGCCCTCCGGCGAAATCCGGATGTCTCCGGGGAAGGCGGTGGTGAGGCCCTTTTCTAGCTAATTGGCACGGCTGTAGCAACTGTGATCCATGGATCCGGGGCGGGGGCCCCATGGAGAGGCGGCGGCGGCGGCTCAGATCAGATCCGACCTCAACTAAGGCGGCGACATGGTGGGTATGGTCCCCGGCCAGATCTGATCCGGTCGGTGCAGCCTGCTTCATGCGCAGCGGTGGTGATTGGTGGTGGTCCTGTTAGGACTAGGAGTTTGTCGATTACAGGGGGGTGAATGGGAGATTCAAATTTTCTTTTGAAAGATTTGAAACTTAACCCAATTCACAGCAGTGGAATAATGTATTGAGAGAAAAGTACTGAATCAGTTTTCTTCGTCAGATTCGTATTCATTGAGGAAAGCATTTACAATAGTATGAGCTTGATAGATCACATGTTTAACTACACTGAGGGTAATGCAACAAGCAAATAGATGTAACAGAATGAGACACAACATAGTTGAACCTGAGTAAATGCAACAGAAAGGTCTCACAAGTAAGACAAAGGTACATGATGGTAATGATGGAATGCAGACGAAGATAAAGATAGTGATGAGCACAGATACACAGGAAGAAAGCCACAGAACAAAAATGATCAGGTAAAGTATCAACACAGAGCATGAAGAATAACTGCTGAAAGAAATGCAGTGGAGAATATGTAACCAGAGATGCTCGAGGGCGACAAAGGATTTGGTAGACCAGTTCACCCTTTTGCCAAAGGGCTACGTCTGGTTGGAGGGGCTGTGACTTAATACAGAAGATAAAATCTCTTCACCCTATTCTGCTTCAATGCATAGCTGATTAGACTTAGGTTGATTTCAATTGTGGTAGATCCTTGTCGACGATCTCCAAACCTTCAGTCGACCTTCGCAAACCACAATCCCTCTTGGTTGCTGAAGATCAGGCTCAGTGAAGACACCAACTGTTCATCACTCGAAGCCAAACCTATCCGTCTATAGAGTGTGAAACTCTCAAGAGTAAAAGATACAAGAACTATCACTCAGAACTGCTGTGATGCTAAAGTACTGTCTAAGTTTGGGCTCTTTGTTTTCTCCCAGTGGATCTTAAACTCAAATCACTCGGAGAAGGGTTGCTCAAATCAATCTTCTCAGAAATCTCAAGCGGAGCAGCCAACAGACAACGTTGGAGCGGGGTGGCTATTTGTAGCCATAGCCTTCCCCGATGGGAAATGACAAAACATCGGGCTCAGCCATTGGCCGAACAACACGATTCCAAAGGTCGGACTTGAGCACAATGGTAACATTTCTTGCAAAGCAAGAAATGCTAACTCCTCGGTCTGTGACAAATCTCTGGCAGTGAAGAAGAACACAGTCTCTTGCTAACGAGTATTTTCTCAGAGCACAAAGATATTTCTCTCGCATCTTTCACCTACTTAGTAGTACAAAGGTCTTATGACTCAAATGAAAGAAAGAAGAACAATTAAATGAATGTTACGTCTTCACTTAGTGTTCGACTTCCATCGCTGCAGTCAATTTCTTCGGATGACAATACTGAATCAAAAGCTTCGCTTGAACAGTAAACCTTCGAGGGGTCGATTTCTTCTCATTAATCTTCTCGACTCTATCACTTCAACAAATATAGCTCATTCTTCTCTGCAACGCAGATGTACTTCGGTGAAGTTCCTCGAACTCAGCACCGAAGACAACATATTCTTTGGTTGTGTATGGATGTTTTCTCTCTATTGTACTTGCAAACAAATTAGTCCATAGTTTTTTATGTCAACAATCTCCAAAACACAAGGTAGGCAGATATTGCACCAGCAATCTCCCCCTTTTTGGACTATTGTTGACAAAACAGATCACATCAAATGATAGATAAGGAATGAAATGTAATGCGAAGAACAATGAGAGATGAGAGATAATTACAAAGATAAATTATTCTCCCCCTTAAGATATCCTTTGGTTTGGGAAAAAAGATATTTCTCTTCGTATGAGTGTCATTGACAGTAGATCATATAGTTGAGTTCTTTCAATGCACTCCATGGCGTCTGAGGTAGTTCCTATCACAAAAAACTTCGACAAGGGTTAGACGCAAAATAAGCGTTGAGAGATTTATGACAAGGATATGTCATGAAGGTTTTCTCCGAACACAATTTGAATCCACATGAGATGTAGTTTCCCTGCAAGTTAGGCATTCAATAAAATCAGAGCAAGATTGAGTAGGAATGTATTGCTCGGAGTGGATATTATTCCGAGGTGATTTTCCTGCAATATAGATGATGCAGACGATATCTTTGAGGAAAAGACACTTTGTCGCTCATATTTATATAGCCTTCTATAGCATTTATGCAAAGGTTGACTTTATGTTCCTGCAAGTTTAGATAATCGCTACTAGGGAAAAGCCTAGCAGTAGCGCGGGTTATATGCTTATCAGTAGCGCGGGTGGCTGCGCTGCTGATACGGTGCTACAGCTAATGCTTATCAGTAGCGCGGCCTGACCAGCGCTACTGCTAACAAGGGATAGCAGCAGCGTTTGTCTAAAACACGCGCTGCTAATAATAGCTGCAGCACCCTTGTGCAAAGAACGCTACTGCTGCTAATGCCATACCCCGCGCTACTGTTATTAGTTTTTGATTTTTTTTCTGCTCCACATTTTGTGCTGCTGAATTTTGTTTTGGGCTTTATACAATAATCTCTAGCATATCATACACATACAAATGTAATGATAGCATATACATAGCGATACAAGGTCGTCATCATCCAACAGAAAGTGGTCTCTCGTCATCATTTCGAAAACACTGATACAAGTCTCGAATACTTGCAACTACATTGTCATCCATCTAAACAATGATATACATGAGAAGTGCTATCACTATAAATGGGAGCGAAACTATGTAGTACATGAGGTGGCGGTTACGAGTCCTGTCTCGCACTACCGTGAACCTTAAGTAACTAGCTTCTGTTTCTTGTCTGCATTTGAAGCCTTTATGGCTGGCGCTTGAGACCCCATTCACTTGCGCCTGACACTCAGTCCACTCGTTGTACACCCCCGAAACCTTCCCTCTATACATGACATAGCACTATGATACGCCTCCAACGTATCTATAATTTTTGATGTATTCATGCCATGTTTACAATATTTTTACATGATTTTGGTATGATTTGATTAAAACTAACCGGGACTGACGCTGTTTTCAGCAGAACTACCGTGGTGTTGTTTTTGTGCAGAAATAAAAGTTCTTGGAATGCGCTGAAAATCAATGGAATTTTTTTGGAAAATATAAAAAAATACTGGAACAAAAAGCTACCGGAGGGGAGTCATGTGGGCCCCACGAGGGTGAGGCTGCGCCCCTGCCTCGTGGACTCTCCATGGGTCCCCCTAATGCGAGACCGATGCCAACCCCTATAAATCCCCAAACTTCCACAAAGAAACCTAGATTGGGAGTTCCGCTGCCGCAAGCCTCTGTAGCCACCAAAAACCAATTGGGGCCCTGTTCCAGCACCCTGCCGGAGGGGATCCATTACCGATGGCCATCTTCATCATCCTGGCACTCTCCATGACGAGAAGGGAGTAGTTCAACCTCAGGGCTGAGGGTATGTACCAGTAGCTATGTGTTTGATCTCTCTCTCTCTCTCTCTCGTGTTTTTGATATGGCACTATCTTGATGTACCGCGAGCTTTGCTATTATAGTTGGATCTTATGATGTTTCTCCCCCTCTACCTTCTTGTAATGGATTGAGTTTTCCCTTTGAAGTTAACTTATCGGATTGAGTCTTCACGGATTTGAGAACACTTGATGTATGTCTTGCACGGGATACCCGTGGTGACAATGGGGTATTCTATTGATTCACTTGATGTATGTTTTGGTGATCAACTTGTGGGTTCCATGACCTTGGGAATCTATGCATAGGGGTTGACACACATTTTCGTCTTGACTCTTCGGTAGAAACTTTGGGGCACTCTTTGAAGTTCTTGTGTTGGTTGAATAGATGAATCTGAGATTGTGTGATGCATGTCGTAAAATCAAACCCGCGGACACCTGAGGTGACATTGGAGTATCTAGGTGACATTAGGGTTTTGGTTGATGTGTGTCTTAAGGTGTTATTTTACTATGAACTCTAGGGATGTTTGTGACACTTATAGGAATAGCCCAATGGATTGATCGGAAAGAATAACTTTGAGGTGGTTTCGTACCCTACAATAATATCTTCGTTTGTTCTCCGCTATTATTGACTCTGATGTGACTCTTTGTTGCATGTTGAGGGATTGTTATATCATCTAATTATGTTATTATTGTTGAGATAACTTGCACTAGTGAAAGTATGAACCCTAGGCCTTGTTTCGCAGTGTTGCAACACTGTTTTCGCTCACTTTTACCACCTGCTACCTTGCTGTTTTCATAATTTCAGATTACAAAAACCTATATCTACCATCCATATTGCACTTGTATCACCATCTCTTCACCGAATTAGTGCACCTATACAATTTACCATTGTATTAGGTGTGTTGGGGACACAAGAGACTCTTTGTTATTTGGTTGCAGGGTTGTTTGAGAGAGACCATCTTCATCCTATGCCTCCGACGAATTGATAAACCTTAGGTCATCCACTTGAGGGAAATTTGCTACTGTCCTACAAACCTCTGGACTTGGAGGCCCAACAACGTCTACAAGAAGAAAGTTACGTAGTAGACATCAAGCTCTTTTCTGGCACCGTTGCCGGGGAGGTTAGTGCTTGAAGGTATATCTTTAGATCTTACAATTGAAACTTTTAGTTTCTTGTTTTATCACTAGTTTAGTTTATAAAAGAAAACTACAATAAAAAGGAATTGAGGTTGCCATATATGCTTCATCTTTTTAATGTCTTTCTTGAAAATAAGGATTCCGATAATTGTGCCAAAGTGTTAGAAGAAAAATGCATTAAAATGTTTGGCACTAAATCTTTGAGTGATGAGCATGATTGCAATGTTGTTAGTATGAGTTCCTTTAATATCCATGACACTAATGATATGCAAATCCACAAGCTTGGGGATGCTATGTTTTATGAAGATGCTATTTTTAGTCCCCCAAGTTTTTATGAGAAAATTTATTTTGATGATAGCATGCCTCCTATTTGTGATGATTATATTGATGAAAGCGGGTTTGGAAGAGTGTCAACTTTACACTCCAAAAAAATACACTTCCGTGATGATACATGTTTGTCATAGTAGGTCGCGTTTTTTGTCATGTATGTACATCCATGACGATTTTATGACAGAATCAAGATAGTTATACCTGTGCTGTCGTAGAAGTGTTCCATGACATTACCAAAATTATCATCATGGAAGTGTCCACTTCCATGAAGATAAATCGCGCGTCACAGAAGTGCTTTCGTCAAGGGTGACCGACACGTGGCATCCACCATAATGAAACGCCGTTAAGCTATCGGGTCCGGTTTTGGATCCGATTACCCATTAACAGCCTGGACCAATGGGTATTTTCCACGTGTAAAATCATCGTTGGCTGGAGGAAACACGTGTTAGCTCCCCATTGGCACAGGTGTCACTCATCCAATGGGCGAGATGCGCTTATGAAATGTTGACATGTGGACCGGCCCAAAAGTGGCCCATAAAGTTTAAATGGGCCGGCCCAACTAAAGGCCCACAAGATTTTGTGTTCCATAATGGGCCGGCCCTACAAAATGCCCATGAGATTTTGCGGGCGATAATGGGCCGGCCCAGCTAACGGGCCATAATGGGTCGGCCCAGCTAAAGTCCCGCAAGATTTTGCGGGCCATAATGGGCCGGCCCAGCTAAAGGCCCCCAAAACTTTGCGGACCATAATGGGCCAGCCCAGCTAAAGGCCCACGAGATTCGGCCGACCATAATGGCCCGGCCCAGCTGAACGCCCAAAAGATTTTGATGACACTAGTAGGTCGGCCCATTAACAGGCTGCCATGTTTTGGGCCAAATGCCGGCCCATATTTGATCCGGTCCATTAACAGCTTGCCACATTTTGGGCCTAATAAAGGCCCATATGAGATCTGACCCATTAAAAGCCTACCACATTCTGGGCCAAATTACGACCCAGACCAAGTCCGGCCCTTTGAGAGGCTTTGGGATAAATTATGGCCCATATCAGATTCGGCCCGTCAACTGGACGCTATGCTTTTGGGCCCACTTGATAAAGGGCCATTTAGTAATTCGGCCTACTAAAGGCGCGTTTAACATTTTGGCCCTACATATATTTCAACCTGTTAAAAGCCCGTCATATAGTTGGGCCTAACTACAACCCCGTTTGCATCCGGCCTGCTCACAGCCAATAATCCGATTGGGCCAAACAAGGACCGAAACAATTTTGGCCTGTTATAAGCCCATGATTTGATTGGCACAATCATGGGCCGGTGTCTATTTCGGCCTGCTGCCGGCCCGTGAGCTGTTTGGCACGTTTCATGCCCAACCTACTTTTCAGCCTCCTAAAAGCCCATTGATTTTTCTTCGGAAAATAGGGCGGCGGTTTACTCGGCCTATTAAAGGCCCGAATCTACTAGTGGTCCAGTTTACATTTAGGCCTGTTAATGGACCAAGATGACGGGGCCCATGATGCGGATCATACATAGTGATTTGCATGACGGGCCGATTATGTACCGTAATTTACGGTTTGGCCGGTTTACTGCGAAGATATGATATATATATACAGTAAAATAACTGCAGCATCGTGAATAAGGAAAAAAAACCTAGACTATACAATAAAGAAATTATGGCATATTACATCCACTGGGCATCAAAGTTCGCCACTATGATAATAAAGCACAAGCAGACAACAGATTACATACACTGGGCATCAAAGATCGCCACCAGTGCAATTGAACACGCCGACAAAATAATATACAAAACTGAAAACACTTCAATAGAGTTCAAGAAAGGTTAGCCCTGCTCGAGAGCTGCAGCGCAAGCAGCTAAGCAAGCTGATGAGACTGCACTTGTTTGACACTTATATCCTCCTCACTCTGAAAGATAAACAAGCAGAGAGATGACAGGTTTTGCACATATAAGTATCAGTGCTGACAATTCATCACATTTCTTACTGACGAATAAAGTGACACAGTTTAAAATAGCATTAACACAATATGGTATTGTTCAGGTCAAGACATGGCAGGAAATGACATTGTGAAGGATTTAGCAGCTTCACGACACCACTGGATTACAGATCAAGAACTCATAAGTATCAATGGTTAGTGTGCTGTCAATTTATCCCATTTCAGATTGGCAAAATAAGATTACTTGCTCTGTATTGTTTAATTTACATGGCATGAAGAAGGAACTTGGTTGTACAACTGAAAACTTAAATTGAGAAGGACAAACTTTTGTTTATGAACTACAGAATAAACTTTAAACATGCAATTTGATGCAAACACCAAAAATAAACAGCTGTTGCAGTCATTGTCGGTGTCAAAACCGGCGGATCTCGGGTAGGGGGTCCCGATCTGTGCGTCAAGGCTGATGGTAACAGGAAGCAAGGGACACAGATGTTTACCCAGGTTCAGGCCCTCTTGACGGAGGTAAAACCCTACTTCCTGCTTGACTAATATTGAAGGTATGGGTAGTACAAGAGTAGATCTACCACGAGATTGTAGAGGCTAAACCCTAAGAGCTAGCCTATGATGGTATGATTGTAATTGTAATCGTCCTTCTAAGGACCAACCTCTCTGGTTTATATAGACACTGGAGAGGGCTAGGGTTTACATGGAGTCGGTTACAAGGAAGGAAACACAATATCCGGATCGCCAAGCTTGTCTTCCACGCAAAGGAGAGTCCCATCTAGACACGGGCCGAAGTCTTGAGTCTTGTATCACGCTTCAATAGCCCGGACGATATATACAGTCCGGCTATCCGGATACCCCCTAATCCAGGACTCCCTCAGTAGCCCCTGAACCAGGCTTCAATGACGATGAGTCCTGCGCGCAGTCTTGTTTTTGGCATTGCAAGGCGGGTTCCTTCTCTGAATACTCCAAAGTAATTATCGAACACTTGAATCGTGTCTGGATCCACAAAATGGTCTTCACATGCCACCATAGAGAGAATGATATTTCACAAACGCAATCTGCTGACAACTTTTTTAGACAACGCGACGTGTCATTACGGTCGGGTCATTATTCGAACTGTTTTCGAACCACCCACAGCGCATGTTGCGAGGCGGTTTCCTTGAAATGTCTTGTCAAAGCAGAGATCGTGTCCCCTTATCATGGGATTCTCATCAATACAGGTATGGGTAATCCCATCATGCCATCAATCGTGGCGCTTGGGAAGCAAGCGATTCCCAACGGGCAAGTGGGGAGGCGCACCGCTTTCGTCGCCTCTACAAAGGGATAAGACTTCCTCATTTTTACCCATGCCTTCTTCCTCCTTTGCCCACCCTTGCCCCCTCGAGCTCCAGCGCCCAAGCCCAAGTCTTCTCCACACAGCTAAACATGTTCAGAGTAGGAGGCAAGTGGGTGGCTTCCACCGTCAAGGAGAAGCACATCACAAATCTTCGGGCGGCCGGATACTTGACCGCAGACATAGCGCACCGGCTACCGAACGCCGGGCAGGTCATTCCAACCCCAGGACCCCACGAGAGGGTCGTGTTCGTCGCCCACTTTGTCCGTGGACTGGGATTTCCACTTCATCCCTTCGTCCACGGGCTCATGTTCTACTACGGGCTAGATTTCCATGATCTAGCCCCGAATTTTGTCCTCAACATCTCGGCGTTCATCGTCGTGTGTGAGGCCTTCCTCCGCATCCGGCCTCACTTCGGCCTGTGGCTGCAAACCTTCTGCGTGAAGCCAAAGATTGTAAGCGGCCAGCAACCAGAGTGTGGAGGGTCCATGGTGGGCAAGATGCCTAACGTCACCTGGTTGTACGGTTCCTTTGCGGATACCATAAAAGGGTGGCAATCGGGGTGGTTCTACATCCCCGAGCCGCGCGGCGCCAACTGGGCGGCGGCCCTCGAGTTCTGATCCGGAGCCCCCATGCGGCTCACCTCCTGGGAAAAGAAGGGCCTGTCCTGGGGCGAATCTATGGAGCTGACCGGACTCCAGACATGCATCAGAAGCATGAAGGACAAGAACATCAAGCTTGTCAACGTGATCTAGGTCATGCTCGTTCGCCGGATTCTGCCCTGCCAAAGGCGGGCATTCAATCTGTGGGAGTTCGTCCCGGCCGAACACTAGACGCTCCGAAAGCTCTACGACATGACACACAAAGGCACATGGAAGGTGTTGTTCAAGGCCTCTGAAGTACCTCCTCCCACATCCGAGGACCGCGGGCTTCACGCCGCGCGACCTCCTTGTCAGGTGAGTTCTCAGACTACCACCGGATTCGATTTTTCCCAATATATTCATGGGAGAGCCTTAAGTAGTTTATGCATATTTGTTCAGGATTATGTGGAGACAGCGGAGCAGGTTTACTGTCCGGCTCCGCTGCCAGAAGGCCCAGCTGATGCTCTCCTGACGGAGATGCTGGTCCCGGCACCGTACAAGGTGCCGAAGAAGAAGGCCCCAGGGACCCGAAAGGGTCTCCGTGTAAGGTTGTGCCAGAAGCCTCGTCCGAAGACGACGAGGTACACTCCTCCCACGAAGGGGAGGAAGAAGAAGAAGAAGAAGAAGAAGAAGAAGACGCCCAATCCGGAAAGGATGAGGGGCCCGGGGAGGCGGACCAGTGGGCCGGAAAAGGCCCTCGGTGCAAGGCCATCATACCCACGTCGTTCGATGACGACGAGGCAGATTCCTCCCACGGAGGCGGGGGGAAGCAAGAATAAACTCTACCTCCCCGCACTGGGGAGGAGAAAAAGAGAAAAGCCGCCCCGGAGGGGGAGGCTGGGGTGTCCAAGAAGGGAAAGGTGTCCCTTCCGGACTACTCCGCCACGGCTGCTCACAATGAGGAGGGGTGGCTGCCCAGGGGGAAACCCCAAGTGCGATCGTAAGTGTTTGCACTCTATCATGAATTCACTCTATAGCTTTTGTATAACACCGAACATATATGCAGTCTGGCCAGGGCTCACCCCGAAGTATCTTCTTCCGGGTCCCTGAGCGATTCGGAGATGAATTCGCGCCCGACGGCCACTACTCCTCAGCCTGCGGATGACACGGAGTTGTTGTCCCGAAGGCTCCCAGAGCGGGGGGAGGTGACTCTGGAGACACCTCAAGGCGGGATTCCAGATGTCGGACACGCGGGGTTCAAGATCCCCGCGGATCGTGTTGATGAGAGACACAGTAGGCCGGGCTCTCAGCCGAACAATGTTCCGGAACCTTCAACGGTTCCGGACTCAGGCAGGCAGCCCCTCGTCAAGGAGGGTGAGCCGTCTGCGTCGAGGACTTCCGTTGCACCCAAGGCGCAGGATTGTCTGCTGGAAGTGCTTCGTGGTGCTTCCATGGATGAAGAGCACCATACTCTTATGAGTGCGGTGATTCGGAAGGTTTCGTCCGTGAAGAGCGGACTAACCGAAGCTTGCACCGGCCTCCTGACAGGTTTTGAGGTAAGCAATAGATGTGTGCAAAATTACCACCCGATAGGTAGTAGCCCCTGATACTCTGTTTGGTGTTCGGAAAGAAAAACCAAACGGAGGGTCAATCATAATCTACATGAGTCTATTAATGAATATTCATGTGAATAAGCAGGCTATGCTGCTTGCCGCTGCTGCCCGCACAGCCGAGGTTGCCGAACTAAAGCGGGACCTGGGGCAGGTGCAGGGAGAGCTCGGCCTCATGAAGAGGCAGCTCGAAGAGAACAAGGGTAAGTGATTCCCCGCTCATATGTATTGAAGGATAGACAAAATTGGTTAGTCTTACGCCGAAGCATCATGACCGTGTGACAGGGGCCACCGCCGAAGTGGCGTCCCTAAAGAAAGCGCTGTCTGAGGCCGAAGACAAGGCGGCCTTGGAATGCCAGGAGCGCAAAAAGCAAAGTGCTAGAGTGGGCGAGGTACAACAAGAGCTCAGAGACCTTGGCAAGAAGTATGAGTCCGTGGAGCATGATCTGAAGATGAAAGAGGCCGATCTTGCGAAGGCCTTGGTGAGTATGAAAGATGCCAAGGACGAAGCCGAGAAGGCACAACAGGAAATCCAGGAGGCCAAAAAGATAGCAGCGGGTAAGAAATTCTTTATGCAAAGCAAACATGTGGAGGAGGCGTTTCTTTTACTTACTCGAATTCGGAGCTCTCCAGGGGCATTCACAGATCTGCCACACAGCGTATTAGACGCTGCGGAGTTCTACCATGCCCAGGAGGGGAGCTCAGCGGAGAAGCTATTCTGGTCCCAGTATGCTGGGGCCGAACACCCAATGCCTCTGAGTGACCAACTGAAGCAGTTGGTCGAACTCCATAGGGTGGACGAAGTGGCTATGAAAGATTTCATAGTCCGGCTGTGGCCTGGTGAGCCCCTGCCCACTAGCTACTTTGGCCTGATCCAGCGGATGGTGAATGCCTGTCCGCGACTTGAAGTCATCAAGCGATCTGTTTGCATTGAGGGTGCCCGCCGGGCCTTTGCCCGCGCGAAGGTGCGTTGGGGCAAGCTGGATGCTGAGAAGCTGGTGAAGGACGGTGCCAGAGGGTAAGGAGCATCACCATCCCAAGAAGTACTATGATGGTGTTATGAAGGGCGCCCGTCTCATGGCCGATGAGTGTACCAAGGACAAGATCTTTGACTAAATGTACCTCTGCCACTGTTTGTAATTTAAAGACAAATTTACTTGTGCTATGTAGCACTGTTTGATTTAAAATATTACCTTCTGTGCAGCTGTTTATAAAATTCTGATACTAGGCCAGTCGTCGGCTTCCGCCCCCACGTAACTAGTACTGGGGTGTTCGTGGAAAACCCGGACACTCTTTATCCAAATGTTTGGTCCCTTAAGGAGGTGTCCGGCACAGCGAACAAGGCAATCGGACTATGCAGCTTTATAACTTTCACTTAGCCATAGAAGTCTACAATTTTAAAATTCGCGAAGCCCCTAGAATCCGGAAGCCCGAATTGGGGCGCTATACACGCCTATATCGGACGAAGCCGATTTATCGCCTAAAGCGGAAAATCTTTAAGGATTTCAAGACCTCTCGAACAGCGACCAGCTCTCGCCATATCATGCCGGTCAATTTTCTGCTTTCTCTACTGAGGTGCTCGTCCGGAAGAACCGGGACACAATCACAGTAGTTCTCCCTGCGCTACCTTAGCCGATATAACGGAATGTAAGGTACCAAAACAAGGGAGCCGGGCTAACCCAACTGTAGACCCAAGACATGATTCAGAGCTGATGTATATAATGCTATAAGTTAGGGGTGCCGCACTGTTGAAAGTGTTCGGACTTGTCTTGCCGTATTATGGGGCGCCATAAGAAGCCCCTGGCAAACTGACTGCACCAAGGTGTACGAATGCAATATCAAATAAAAATTTATGAGAAAAAAATGCTCAAATAAGAATAGTAAGCTGACGCTATATATGATCTCCCATTGATGAATAATACGTTTAAGCATATGTTTACAATGGATGCATTAAGCGGAGATAAATAGGACTATTTGACATGTCCTATCAAGGGGCAGGCTGTGTACAGATAGATAAAGCAGGTATAATGATCGTAAGTAGATTCCACCTGGGTATTTCCTTCTGTGCACAACGCCTGTTGCCTCCTTGGTTGTCTCTCCCATGTAAGTCCGGCAATCCGGCTCTTCTGAGGGTGCTGCACTAAAGCGATGTCCTAAAAGGTAAAAGGGAAAGATTATGAAGGTATTTCGCGGTTACCCGCACTATTGACTGAGTCGTTGTTGCGCCTCCGCCTATGCCCATGGTATCTTGAGTGCGTAATTGTGTATGCGCGACACGTATTCTGCTTTGATGGGGCTTGAGCGGAGGCCGGACTGCTAATCACACTCTTGGCGTTCCTGATGATCCTGTTGCAGGATGCTCCGGACTCGTTTGACGGTTCTTGAGGTTGTCGTCTCCGGATTGGTGGTTTACCAAAGGAGGCCGCATTGTACTTCTGCCGCGAGGGCTGTAGTATGCTCTTCTGTACGGAGAGAGCGGTCCATGTTTTCGTTGACTGTTATGACCCCGCGCAGACCTGGCATCTTGAGCTTGAGGTATGCATAATGTGGTACCGCATTGAATCTAGCGAATGCAGTTCGTCCGAGCAGTGCGTGGTAACCACTATGGAAAGGGATGATATCGAAGATTAACTCTTCGCTCCGGAAGTTGTCCGGGGATCCGAAGACCACTTTCAATGTTATAGAGCCCGTACAGCGGGCCTCTACTCCAGGAATTACACCTTTAAAGGTGGTTTTGGTGGGATTGATCCTTGAAGGGTCAATGGCCATTTTGCGCACCGTGTCCTGATAAAGCAGGTTCAGGCTGCTGCCGCTGTCCATAAGGACTCGCGTGAGGTGGAGTCCGTCGATGATTGGGTCTAAGACCAATGCGGCTGAGCCGCCGTGACGGATGCTAGTAGGATGATCCCTACGATCAAAGGTGATCGGACAAGCTGACCATGGGTTGAATTAGGGGGCTACTGGCTCCATCGCATAGACGTCCCGTAGTGCTCGCTTCCATTCCCGCTTGGGGATGTGAGTGGCGTAGATCAGGTTGACCGTTTTCACCTGGGGGGGGGGGGATTTCTTTTGTCCCCCCATGTTCGGACGCTAGGGCTCTTCGTCGTCATCGCTGTGCGGCCCCTTTTCCTTGTTTTCGGCGTTTATTTTGCCGGCCTGTTTGAACACCCATCAGTCTCTATTGGTGTGGTTGGCTGGTTTGTCCGGGGTGCCATGAATTTGGCAGGAGCGCTCCAGTATGCGGTCTAGACTGGACGGTCCCTGATTGTTTCTTTTGAACGCCTTTTTTCGCTGACCGGACTTGGATCCGCTGAATCCGGCGTTTACTGCCGTGTCTTCAGTGTTGTCACCGTTGTTCCGTCACTTATGTCTGTTGCGTCATGGCTTGCCGTTGTTATCGCGAACATCCGAAGTGCCAGAACGTGGCATGGTGCCGCTGCGAGCCAACCAGCTGTCCTCGCCCGCGCAAAAGCGGGTCATTAGTGTTGTGAGAGATGCCATGGACTTGGGTTTTTCCTAGCTGAGGTAACTAGCAAGCCACTCGTCACGGATATTATGCTTAAAAGCCGCCAGGGCTTCGGCGTTCGGACAATCAACTATTTGGTTCTTTTTAGTTAGGAACCGAGTCCAGAATTTCCTGGCTGACTCTCTGGGCTGTTGAGTAATGTGGTTCAAGTCATCAGCGTCCGGTGGTCGCACATATGTGCCCTGGAAGTTGTTGAGGAATGCGTCTTCTAGGTTTTCCCAACTGCCAATGGAATTTGCTGGCAAGCTGTTTAGCTAGTGCCGGGCTGGTCCTTTGAGCTTAAGGGGAAGATACTTTATGGCGTGTAGATCATCTCCGCGGGCCATGTGAATGTGGAGAAGGAAATCTTCGATCCATACTGCGGGGTATGTTGTGCCATCGTATGATTCGATGTTTACGGGTTTGAACCCTTCTGGGAATTCATGATCCATCACTTCGTTAGTGAAGCAGAGGGGGTGTGTGGCGCTTCTGTGCCGGGCTATGTGGCTACGCAGTTCGAATTGGTCTGGGTTGCTGTGTTCGGCCCGACCGGACTTGTTGATAATGTATCCGGCGTGACGGTCATCGTCGCACGCTGGGGCGCGCCCCCGCGATCCGTAGATTGATCTTGGCTGTCCTGCTTTGTTTTCCAGAATATCTTGCAGGTCTTGCCTGTTGCCCTGGGCCATGGTGTATCGGCGTGGGGGTGCGGGCTGGTATTCGGGCTAAGATCCCGTTTAACCAGGCCACGGGGTGGCCGGTCAGCCGTTTGGCACTCGAGTCTGTATTCCTCGGCAGCCAGGACTTTAGTCCATCTGTCTGTGAGCAGGTCTTGATCAGCTTGGAGTTGCTGCTGCTTCTTCTTTAGGCTCCTCGTAGTGGCTATAAGCCGACGCTTGAAGCGCTCCTGCTCCACGGGATCCTCAGGCACGCCGAACTCGTCGTCGCCGAGGCTAATCTTGTCTTCGGAGGGGGGCATGTAGTTGTCCTCCTCCGGTTATCCATCTGTCACCTGTTCTTCTGGGCTGACCTGCTCATCTTCCTGTTCGGCCTGCTCGAAGGCGGGCTGGTCAGGGTTATATTCCTCTTTGGCGCCATCCGGATTGCTTTTGTCTCCGGGGCCGATATTGCTGTGGCGGGGCTTGGAGCGGCGCTGACGACGCCCATGCTTTGCTTTTCTCCCTGAGGGGTTGTTCTTCATTGCCTCGTCGCCATTGGTTTCCTTCGGAGTGTCCACCATATATATATCGAATGAGGAGGTGGCCATCCACCACCCTGTGAGCGGTGGCTCTTGTAATTCTCCTACATCATCGTCCATACCGTCGATGTCTTTGGAGTCGAAGTCAAGCACGTCAGTTAAATCATCGACCATGGCAATGAAGTGGGTGGTGGGTGGGCAACGAATTCCATCTTCGCCTGCTTCCCACTCAAGCCGTACATAGTTCGGCCCAGAGCCTCCAGACAAAGAGAGAGACTTTAATGAGTTTAGCATGTCGCCAAAGGGCGAGTGCTGAAAGATGTCCGCAGCGGTGAACTCCATTACCGGATCCCAACCAGGCTCGGCGGGATCGAGAACACGCGGACAGGAACCTACAACCGGATACGAATCCGGGGGTACGGAGTCACCGGCTTCCTCAGAAGCGAGGCCTGTGTTTGGCTCCACCGCCGATGAGGGTACGGCCTGCGGGGCGGGGTCCATCCCTCCGTCCCTAGGCAATGCAGCTTGCTCCGGATTTGAGTCTAGGGCTGCTGTAGGGGTGATATCCCGAGTGTTGTCCGACAGCAGGTCCAGGCCATGCTCGTCGTGACTGTCCGGTGCTCCTGGCGCGGGCCCAAATCCGTCGAAGATCAAGTCTCCTCGGATATCCACCGTGTAGTTCAAGTTTCTGAACCTGATTTGATGGCCAAGGGCGTAGCTGTCGATCTGCTCCAGATGGCCAAGCGAATTGGCCCACAGTGCGAAGCCGCCGAACACGAAGATCTGTCCGGGGAGGAAAGTCTCCCCCTGGACCATGTCGTTGATGATGATTGAAGGAGCCATCGAGCCCGGCAGCGATGACACAGAGGAACTCTCAATGAAAGCACCAATGTCGGTGTCAAAACCGGCGGATCTTGGGTAGGGGGTCCCGATCTGTGTGTCAAGGCTGATGGTAACAGAAAGCAAGGGACACAGATGTTTACCCAGGTTCGGGCCCTCTCGATGGAGGTAAAACCCTACTTCCTACTTGATTAATATTGAAGGTATGGGTAGTACAAGAGTAGATCTACCACGAGATCATAGAGGCTAAACCCTAAGAGCTAGCCTACGATGGTATGATTGTAATTGTGATCGCCCTTCTAAGGACCAACCTCTCCGGTTTATATAGACACCAGAGAGGGCTAGGGTTTACATGGAGTCGGTTACAAGGAAGGAAACACAATATCCAGATCGCCAAGCTTGTCTTCCACGCAAAGGAGAGTCCCATCCGGACATGGGCCGAAGTCTTGAGTCTTGTATCTTCACGCTTCAATAGTCCAGACGATATATACAGTCCGGCTGTCCGGATACCCCCTAATCCAGGACTCCCTCAGTCATGCCTAACCAAATATACAGAACAAAGTGGAAGGCTTGAGAAGGACAAACTTACATTATTGGTGAAGGCACGCTCTATAAAGCCCTTGTCCATTCTGATGGGGGGGGGGTAATTCAAGAAGTTTACCACAGAATCTTCTTCATAAGCATTGACTTTATTCTACATTTTGTTAAGAGTAAATGTAGATGTGACAATATAAGAAAAAATGGAGAGTATTTAAGACAATATGAAGAGCGATGCTACATAACCAAGTAGCTATAAATGTAAGTACAACGATACAGGCAAAAGGTACAGCCAAGAGCAATGCAGAGCTAAACTTCTTCTGTACCATCGGTGTTATCCAACCTTATGGTAAGAGTAAATATAGATCTTATGTGTAGAATATGGAGGGCAAAGGAAAATAAGCTGCAGAGTGATGGTACATGAACAACTACCTGTCAATATAAATACACTGATAAAGGACAATAGGTACTTACAAGAAGAATGCAGAGCTAAAAATTTTCATTGGCATTGGATATATTCTACACTAATGTAACCATTCATATAGATCAGATAATTTGGAGCGAACAATTGATAAGCAAGTTATCATGCATACTGCTGTCACATAATGAACCAGGTATATATGCAAGTACAGTGATACAGGACAACAGGTACTAACAAGAGCAAAGTAGCGGGCCGCCTATTTGCGATATCATGTCGTTCTTTTCAAACCGAATTTTTTTTCGAGCAGATTTCCTGCAAAAAAGATCCGTAAGGCACATGCGGAAAAGTAGAAGTTCAAATTGTCACGCGATATCATAGACATTACCTCATCCTTGGAATGAGACCAGTGCATAACAATGTTTTCCATTCAATGTCTTCTAAATTTAGCACAAGAGATTTCACCGGAAATTCGTTTATAGACTTGCCATCAAAGTGTGATTTCCTTAGGTAACACCGATACTGCTGCAATTCTTCCTTGAAAAGCGCAATCAAGCTTTGCTCGTCATGACCATGCAGATTGACCCTTGCCTACTTACAACAATGTAATGTAAATCATTGATGTGTTCAATCAGCAGAAAACAGGAAAATAATCACCATGAATAATAGCACTTACACGTAAGTGGGACAGGAAGATGTGAAAATGGTGTTTGTCTTCACTATAATCTTCCGATGATGGGAATATATGCACGTAGTCCCTAACAACATTGAAAGCATTTTCTTTTAAACTGGGAATAACTGGAATGGGGTTCCAATCTGCAGGAATTGGCCGTCTCTGCAGTTGAGATAGGTCTTTGGCCGGTGGCCTTGCTGTAATCGTTGCTGGAGTGGGTATTTTCTGTGGTACGGCTGGTGCTATGGCAACTGAAATCGGCATACCTTTTGCTGGAGAGCAGGTCCTGTGTGGTGGGGCTAGTGGTGTGGCCAGTGAAGTATGGGTACAGTCTGCTGGAGTCGGTCCTACATTTTGTGTCACTGCTTGTACAGCCAATATAAGTGGAGTGCTGTCTGATTCTCTGGCACAACCACATTTTTCAAGGACTTTGCTGGTGATCCTTCAGGTTCAGCAATCACCCTCTTCCTTTTTGATGTCTGATGCACAAGAACAATATTTGAGAGGAAAAACATGGTATGATGACAGATGGAATATGTATTGATAATGGATGGGCATGGCATCTCGACATATATGATGAGTAAACTAAGTAGATGGCGGTGCAACAAAGTAGAAGAAATGCAAGACAACATATGCAAGATACGCGCAATCAATAAAACCTTGCCAAATTAGAACATGCACCTTGATGGGTGAACATGACAGGCCATCTGCCTTTGACTCCTCAAGGTTAGAATAGTCATTAGGATCATATTCTGAACAAGAATCTACATGTGGGGAGCGTATGCGTTTCATTGCATCCAGAATGGCACTCAATGCCTAGGTGCCAATTTTGTAAGTCATTGCAGTGTTCCACAATATTCTTCTAATGCGCGGATTCTGATATTCACTGTAATAACGTGTATTATCTGAGAACCATGAAAACATAAATAGTTGTGAGATTATCTTTGTAATGCAGATGATATTCTAATATAGGGGCGCCCCTGTAAACACTTGTGTGCTATCACTGGATTTTGATGAGAGAGCTCATGTGTGCTGTAATATGGTGCGTGCATTTATATAATCTGGCACAAGTACACAAAAAAATAGGCTCCAGAAGTAAGGATAGTTGGCAGATGATAGGTTCATAATATACTGTATAGAGAGTTTATTTCCAAACCATGATAACAAGAGCACACAACAACTAGGCAGATCATAGTGTACATAAAAGGGGTACACCATAACCACGATATATAAATCAGGAAAGTGGAACTGGCTTGAAAATATAGTGTTGTATTGCCGCTAGTAATTGAAAGCCTATCGATCACGTACAAGCCAGCTCTATCAGCTGTTGGCTGCAGATGTCCTTGCTCCCCTTCCTGACAAGGAACATACTGTATGTACTAAATACAGAATAAAAAAGAGGAACATGTTAAAGAATAGAAGAGGAAGCATATTCTCGAGGTTCCGCTTCATTGCATACAATGTTGGTTGCCCACTGATGATGAATCATAGCGCCCAAAGAAATGCAATTCCATGCTGTCTCTCTATATGTGGCAATTTTGAACAAGAGTCATTAGGATCATATTCTGAACAAGAGTCAATAGGTGGGGAGAATATGAGTTTCATTGCATCCAGAATGGCACTCAATGCCTTGGTGCCAATTTTGTAAGTCATTGTAGTGTTTTGCTTCTGGAGTGGACTGCTGCTAGTGGGTCACAAAGCAGCTACACAGATCATAGTGTAGATATAACGGGAAAAACTTAAGCATCAGAGTAAAATCAGCAAAGTCGAACTTGCTGGAATATATGTGCTAGTATTGCCGGTACGGCTAGAAAGGCTTCGGATACCAGCTCTCTTCAACTGAAGGTGCGGTACTATTAATATCAGTGTAACTCTCAAAGGCGACACAGCTCCCCGCATTTCCTTGCTATTCTTATAGGATAGAAGTGGGTAGGCCACTACAAATCATATTCCCATGTTTACAAAATCCTACGAATCAAAGACAGCCAAAGAGTTCAAAGTGTCCATCACAACCGACCGTATAGACCTCTACACTGCAAATGTCCCTGCTCATCTTCAATACAAGGAACATACTGTACTACTATCATATTCCCTCCGTTCCAAAATATAAGTCTTGGTAGAGATTTCCACTATGGAACACAAACAGATGTATCCAGATACATTTTAGTGTGTAAATTCACTCATTTTGCTCCATATGTAGTCCATGGTGTAATATATACAAAGACTTGTATTTAGGAACGGAGAGAGTACTTATTAAAGAAGAACGGAACAGGAACATGGTAAAGAAGAGCAAGCCGATTTTGGATAATAAAATGTTGGTTGCGCAGTGCCCACACATGATGAACTAGAGCGCATTAAGAATGCAACTCTCTGCTGTCTCTCGACCATTTCAGGCGGTTGGATGAAGATCCTACGTCTCCTAACCCTTCTTCTTCCTCGTCTCTGATTCTCTCCATAGAGAACACCGCATGGGCCGCCGGCCGGACCACCGGTCCCCACCACCTGTGTTCCTCCGCCACCCCCACCCCCACCCCGCCCCCACCCGCGTCAAGTTTTCTTCATTTGGCGAGGCCCCACCACTGCCCCCCCACAACCACCGTCCCCACCTGAGCTCTGAAATATCGACTGACCCAATTTTGAAATTTAGTCTACTGTGATTTAACTAGTGTGGAATATAAAAGGGGAAAACCATAAGCATTGGGAGTATAGTGTTGAGCGTGCAATGGCATACCTAAAGGTGCAAACCGGACAAAGGCAACTTCGCAACCAATGTTTGCTTTCAACTAGCAAGTAAGTAGTGGACAAGAAGTCAGATAAAGCAGTGGCAATCTATTTTCTTGCTGCGATAAATAAGTTGAGCAGATACGAAAGAGTACCACCTCTGGTGCGGCACCGTGTATGCATCTGCTGAGAATTTGACGTTGCTGCGGTAGTGATGGCTGTCGGCAGCGTGGAAGCTGATCTAGGAGGGTAGACGATGGCGGCGGGGCGCGGTGGACGAGACGGTCGTAGGACCGGCGCCGACATGGTGGACGACGGTGGGGATGAAGCGAGAGGACGGGATGCAAGGATCCCGGTCCGAAGACGTGGATGAGAGAGGTCGATCTCTTGTAATGGACGGCGGTGTCGGTGTATCAGCTCCGGCATGGTGGAGAAGGATGGCGGTGGATGGGGTGGCAGACGGAGGAGGCTGAGGTGGAGAGGGTGTTTTGGCACCCACGGAGTACGGATGGGGAAAAGGGAGATACAAAGGAAGGGGGGAACCATGTATTCAAGGCGCTCTTGTCTCAAATGCGAGGAAATTTACAAACTTAGCCCCCGTTTCAAATTTGCTACATCACAACAATATTAGTCGGTTGGGGATAGGACAGTAATCTCGCATACACCGAATATTTGCCGACGAGAGTTTGTTTTTGGCGCCCACCGTGTATGAATTGGGGAGGGAGTCGATTTCGGCCGAGGACACACTATGTTTTGGCGCCCACCGTGTATGAATCCGGGTGAGAGGCGGTTATGTCATGTTTGGGTGAAATTACAAACCTACCCCTATCGAAACCTATAGAAATCGAGCAGATAGGCTTTGCATGGCAGGGATAGGCAGTAGTAATTTCCATCTCGCAGATTTTGGTTTCAGGCGGTTACTGCGACTTTCCCCGCTTCGTTCAAATTTTCCAGAGTGCACGTTTCCCGTGCCAACTCAATTCGAATCCCGTTTGTATTCTATTTTTTTCGGGCGGGATCCATTTTCGATTGGAATAAAATTCTATATACATCATTTTTTATATATACTTTCAAAAGCACAACACCATCTATACAAAAATATGGTTTACAAATGGCATGATCTCAGATTCATACGGTTGTATCCATCAATTTGGATTTTCAAATATTTGAAACCACTTTATGTTGAAACCCAATGTATGCTTTCCTCGCTAACTGTCTCCTATTAATGTGTGTTCCATGCATTTTTTTACTTCTCAAACATGTATAATGTGTTTCACACATGCAACATATAGTGTAATCCTGTTTAGACATTAATTTCATATAAACCATGCATTGTTTCTAATTAAAGAATCCATGGATCACCAATATTGATAAACTATATAACATTACACATGTGCCCAAATTCAAATGAATATGCATGTTTGGTACACCAATTTGCGTTATGATATTATCGATGTCGTGATCTCCAGTTTAAATATTTGAATCCCCTTTAATCCATATATTCGTCTCATATTGCTATCACTCATGCTTATATAGGACTATCTCTCTAGACCTATACGGGTTCATCGTCTCTCAGGTATCTCTCGTGCTACCTGTATGTCGACAATGATCTTTTATCTTTGTAACACACTGACGGTACTCTCTCCCTCGACCTTCATCACTCTCTCTCTCTCTAAGTATATCTCGCTCCCTGCTATGTGTCTCTAACTATGATTCTCCATGTGGAATCTCTTTCTCTCACACAAACACAAAACTTTGTCTCTCGGGGTCTCATTGCTCTCTACTATTCCCCGGTGTGCCACTCGCACACCCCTCATACAGAGATGTCTTTTGCTCCTTAGATATGAGAACCTACGACTCTTCCTCTTAAATATCTCTTTCTCACACACAAACACAAACTCTGTCTCCCAGGGTCTCATATTTCTCCACTGTTCTCTTGTATGTCGCTCACACACACTCTCTCCCTAGGGATATCTTGCGTTCCCTCGTATGTCTCTCTAGCTATCACTCTCGTTGTGAATATCTTTCTCTTTCGCAGACAGAAAACTCCGTCTCTTGGGATCTCATTTCTCTCTGATATTTGTTTGTATGTGACTCACGTGCACCCTCTCTTTATCTCTCTCACACCCACATACATAACTCTGATTCATTTGACTCCTATCTGTAACACACACTAGCTAGCATCTTTATCTTTCTATTTATCTGTTTCTCCATCAACCTTCTTTCTCGCCCTCACTCTTGCTTCCTATCACACACACTACATATGTTTCTCTCTACATGCAGTCAAGTGCCCTCTTTTTATCTTTCTCTCACACACACATATATAACTTCACCCTCTGAACTACCCGTCGGTCATCTCCAACACTCAAACTAGCAGATGTCCATCTAGCTAGCATCTCCATCTCTGTATCTATCTATAGTTTCTCCGTCAACATTTCTTTCTCGAACGGAGTCTTGCTTCCTGTCACCCACATTATATATGTCTCTCCATACATATACATTTATAGGTTGATCTCTTTCGCACAATCGTTGTGCCTCACTCCCTCTACTCGCCATAGATGCATGCTCCAGCCCACGCCACTATCTCTTGAAGACAAAAACACATGCTCAATTGTCTGGGCTTCTTCCCTACATTCTCACATGCATGCATGTTGTCATACCGATCTGTCTCTCCCATGTCGTTGATCTTATGACTTATGTCTTCTTTCTTTTATCTCGATCATGCGTGCGCACACACACACACACATCCCATGTTGTCGGTGTACAGAAGTAAGGCACTACTTTGCACCCCTTTACCTGTGCATGGGCAGTCAGAGCCACGCCTGTGGCCATGCTTAGGCAGGGCAGGGACAGGGAATCAAAACCGCAAGATGGTCAAAGCAACGCCAAGACAGAGACACAAAGAGCAAGAAGGCGAGGTGGGTTCCCCTGGCAATACCCTTGTCGGGGCGTCCCCACGGCCACGGCGAGGACCTTGCCAGGGTAGCATACCCAACACCAATAGGGCGCGCCACCCTTGAGCCCCAGGTTTTCCAAACTCCACCAACCACGTTGGGACCAGGGCTCGGGAGGTGCCTCCATGGTGGCATGCAAATCTTTGTGAAGACAAGAAGCACTCAAAATCAGATGGGGATTAAAGGGCGACAAACCTCGACGAGATCCTCGCCGAGGAAGTCCACAAGACCTCCGGCAAGATCCTTGCCGGGGATGACCACGACACCACGGCAAGACCCTTGCCGAGGACATCCGCGGGGCCACAGCCAGGCCCACGCCCGCCAAGTTTCCACCACCGCTACCACGCAGCTGCCAGCCCACCAACTAGGCAGGCACCCGCGTCTCGACGTGAGGCTTCCCAGCCAACTCAGCGCATGCCTACGTGGTGGCATGCAAATCATCATGAAGGCCCTACCACCGTGCTACCTCAGCAGCCTGCCAGCCTACATGGCACAGACCGCCTCGCTGGCCCGGGCGCATGTCGAAGCAGGGCGAGGCGGCGATAAAGTGAAGGGGACACCTAAGGGGCACATTAAATGTGTCTCGTCCCGTAATGGCTAAGCGATTAACTTAGCCACTGTGCACCGATGCCACCTCCTGTGTGCCATTGTGGCGATCCCCTTGACTATAAAAGGAGGCCCGAGGCATCCAGGAGAAGGTTTCTGACCCTTGGACAAGCCACACTCATCGTTGCTAGCTCAAGAACTCCAAAAACACTGATATGCACATAGAAGCAGGACTAGGGTATTATGCATCCCTACGGCCTGAACCTGGGTAAACGACCCGTGTGCTTGTGCTAACTGTTGATCCCGCTCTTCTCACGACCCCGCGCCCCGCAACTGTAGTAGTGAGTCTTGTGATCCCATAGGTGTCGTTTCCACCGACATCTTTGGCGTGCCAGGTAGGGGGTGAAGTTGCGATAATCCAGTTTAGCAGCTAGTCAAACAACTCTTCGTCGCCTTGGCTCCTAAGAGGAAGACGACCACGGCGATCGGTTCATCCGGGACTGGACTGCCTGTACCGGTGCGGACCAGAAGCGGGCCAGTCGCGGAAAGGACCCGTGGCGCGACCCGCGAACACCCACATCACCTTGGCAGTCTGGGCCTGGCGAGCGGCGTCGTTCGTGCGCTAGGCGACGGGCCACATGCCGCAAACTCCAGAGATGGAGTTGGCCCCCCCGTAGGTGGCGCCAGGCCCTCCAGGGGCGTCGTCGTGCCGCCCGACGGCGGCGCGGCGGCTCTCGAAGAAACCAACACCGGCGCCCATGGCGTGCTCTCGCCAAGTTGTGCGCGATGAGCAGCGCCACCCCGCTGGTGACCCAGGGCACCGCCCTGGGAAGAGTCTCGCGCATCCTTCACGGGACGAGGAAGGCCAGCATGCACGCCGAGGTGCTGGCGAAAATGGCAGACAGCCGCAGGGCCATGATAGAGATCCTTCTAACATAGTTAGAAGTCAAAGCGCGTCACAGTCCACACAACTTTCGCCGCCGCCCACACCAGCAGAAGATCTGGCACACACGTAGCTGCTCCTCGACTTTCCTCCTGCTGCGGATAGGCTCGACAAGTGGAGAGCCACTATCCGGAACCTCGTCAGCATCGCCAACGCAGATGAGCCGTGACCAGCGGGGCCCGTAGGCCGTCGGTCCGTCGAGCCACCGCATGCCCGCGGTGGAAGGGCCGGGGGCGATGCAACCACGGTGCATTCTCCTCCTCCACGCCAGCCACCGCGGGTGTAGATCCATCGCGATGACACTCGTGATGATATCTCCATAGCGTCGTCCGATCCACGGACCCACCGCAACCAGTGTCAAGTTCTTCGGGAGCGAGCCCTTGAAGACGCTCGAACCACCATCGAGCGCCGGCGTGATGCGTGCCACCAGTCAGACAGGCTGGCAGGGCCCACTATGGACCACACCGCACCGGGAGGCTACGGTGGCCTACCCTACGAGGTGGTTGGTCCGGCCTTCACCTGTGAGCTTCGGCAGTTCCAGTGGCCCTCCCGCTGCATGTTCAAGCTCGACATTGGCGAGAAGTACAACGGCAAGACTCACCCGTCAGAGTTCCTCAGCATCTACACCATGGCGATGCAAGCTGATGGGTCCCGCGATGATAAGGTGCTTGCCAGTTACTTCCCATTGGCGCTCAAGCCCAATGTTATGTCATGGTTGATGCACTTGCCGGTGGATTCCATTCCTTCTTGGTCATATCTGTGTCATGAGTTTGCTGGCGCCTTTACTAGAGGCCATCAAGCTCATGGCCAGGCGAGCGATTTGCACATCATCCCCTAGAAGGAAGGAGAAAACCTGCGCAAGTACATCGAAAGGTTCATCCGAGTGCAGTATAACATCCCAGACGTTCATCCTGCTGCCGTGATCAGCGCATTCCATCAGAATGTGCATAACCACAAGATGCATGAGGAGCTGGCGATGAACAAGGTCAGGGATGTGGCCGAACTTTACGTTCTGGCCGATAGGTGCGCTCAGGCGGAAGAAGGGAGGAAGTACCCTGGCGAGGACGCTGGCGCGAAAACCGACTCCACGGATGACGACGCCGCTGCCCCGACGAAGGAAGGCCGCCGCCGTAATAGGAAGCGCAAGGGTAAGACTGTATTTGCTGTCGAGGGGTCCGATGACACCGGCACCGCCAAGAAGGCTAAGGCGAGCGACTCCGGCAAGGAAGTTGCCGGGTGTGCCGCTTGCCAGGCCTTGGCGGCTGCCGACAAGCCATGTGGCTCCGACAAGCAGTATTGCAAGATCCACCGCACCAAAGTCCACGACCTCCAGAACTACCGACAATTTGAGCTGCTCACTGCGAAGCAAAAAGCTGTATATGAAAGATGGGACAAGGAGAAGGGCCAACACGGTGCGGAAGGATCCGGCAAGAAGCGTGGCGGCCAAGGAGGCCGCCGCGGCAAGGATAACTGGCAAGAGAAGCCTGCCTGGGGCCGCGACAAGAAGTAGGAAGATGATGATCATGACGAGGATGACGAGTCTGGCGACCATGAGTTTCAGAAAGCTACAGAGGCCATGTGCGTCGGCGGTGGCGCCTCGCTGCACACATCTCACCGCCAGCTCAAGCAGTGCGCGTGTGAGATCACAGCGGTGGAGTCATCACTCGACGCACAGAAGCCACTGAAGTGGTCCAGCACGCGTATCATCTTCGACACCGAGGACCACCGTGATCATGCTACTGCAGTTGGGTGTTTGCCATTGTTGGTCTCACCAACGATTCGCAACCTCAAGGTGACAAAGATGTTAGTAGACAGCGGGGCCATTCTGAACGTGATCTTGCTTGTTGTGATAAAAAAGCTGTAGATCCCTGATGGAGACCTCGAAGAGACAGGCACGTTTCAAGGGGTCAACCCAGGGAGGAGCCAGCCAAAGGGAAAAGTCACGCCGCCCATGACATTTGGAGGAGAGTTGAACTAAAGGACGGAGAGGATTGTCTTCGATGTAGTCGAGATCCCCTTCCCCTACAACAGAATCCTCGGCCGCCCGGCGCTGCCCAAGTTCATGGCGGCTTCCCATTACGCCTACAACACGCTGAAAATGCCTGGGCTAATGAATATCATCACCGTCCCCTCCGACAAGAAGGATGTGCTGATTTGCAATGACCAACTCTACCGGGAGGCAGTTGTAGCAGCTGCCACCAAGGCACTTGCTCCTGCCGTTGAAGCCTCGAGAGGGAAGAAGATCGGCGAGACCTCTCGCACCCACTCCGGCAAGCGCACCTCTTCGGGGTGTTGCGCTCCCGTTGAGGACGTGCCAGAGAACTCCACCGGCAAGAGTAAGAAGTCCAGAGCTGCTCCGCCAGAGACCAAGAGGGTGTCCGTCAGAGAGGACGGCACAGGAGGGGCTTTCACCATAAGCTCCACGCTCGACAACAAATAGGAAGGCGAGCTCGTCACTTTCCTGCGGGCGAATGTCGATGTGTTTGCGTGGCAAGCATCTGACATCCCTGGTGTTCCTAGGGAAGTGATTGAGCACCATCTTGCTGTTTGTCCTCATGCCCGGCCCTTCAAGCAGAAGTTCAGGAAGCAAGCTCTAGAGAGGCAGGAGTTCATCACAGAAGAGATCAGGAAGATAGAGGCGGCATGCTTGGTAAGATGGGTACTCCATCCGATGTGGTTGGCCAATCCGGCGGTGGTGCACAAGGCAAACGCGAAGTGGAGGCTATGTATTGATTACACAGATATCAATAAGGCTTGTCTTAAAGAACCTTTCCCGTTGCCGCGCATCAACTAGATTGTTGACTCCATGGCTAGGTGCGACCTGTTATCATTCCTTGACGCCTACTTAGGCTACCACCAGATCTTCATGGCAAGAGAATATGAGGAGAAGACAGTATTCATCACCCCATGTGGTACGTATTGCTTTTTACGGATGCCTTTCGGGTTGAAGAGTGCTGGCTCGACCTTTGCAAGAGCAGTCCAAATTGGTTTTGAGCCCCAGCTACATAGAAATGTGGAAGCTTATATGGATGACATAGTGGTCAAAACCAAGGACAAGGCAACACTTGTGCAAGATTTGGAAGAGACATTTGCAAATTTGCGCAAGATGAACCTCAAGTTGAACCATGAGAAGTGTGTCTTCGGTGTCCCGTCCGGCAAGCTTCTCGGGTTCTTTCTGTCGCAGCGTGGGATCGAAGCAAACCCCGACAAGATCAAGGCCATCGGGTAGATTGAGGCACCTAAGCGGATCAAGGATGTGCGTCGACTCACTGGTTGCATCGCCGCCATGAGCAGATTCATCTCCAAGTCCGCTGAGCGTGCCCTTCCCTTTTTCACGATCTTGAAGAAGGCGGGCCCAATGGAGTGGACCCCGGAGGCCGAGGCAGCGCTGCAGGATTTGAAGAAATACCTCTCCTCTACCCCAGTGCTGGTTTCACCCAAACCACAAGAACCGTTACTACTGTACCTAGCGGCAACGAATCAATTGGTTAGTGCCGCACTGGTGGCACAGAGGGAGGTCGATGAAGAGGCAGCAACAACAGCAGAATTGAGGGATGGCGAACCAGAACTCTCCCCGGCAAGGCTGGGCCCCCGGAAAGGTCTGACACCAGTGTGACAAGGCCCACGCAACTAGGTGAAGTAGTGCAGAAGAAGAATATGATGCAGCACCCAGTTTACTTCGTCAGCTCCCTCTTGCAGGGGGCTAGGTCGAGGTACTCCAGTGTGCAGAAATTGCTCTTCGGCGTCCTTATGGCCTCGAGGAAGCTGTGTCATTACTTCCAAGCACACGACATCACCGTTGTCACGCGCCTCCCATTGCAACAGATACTGCATAACCCAGATGCAACGGGGAGGATTGTGGAATGGGCCTTGGAGCTATCAAGTTTTGGTTTGAAGTTCGAAAGCACCTCGATGATTCAGAGCAGAGTCTTGGCGGAGTTCATTGCCGAATGGACCTCGACACCCGACGAAGAGATCCAGGAGACCACTCTCCCCAGCAAGGAAACAAGTCACAACTAGATTGTGTACTTTGATGGGGCTTTTTCGCTACAAGGCGCCGGTGCTGGTGTGCTGCTCGTCGCACCCACCGGAGAGCACCTCAAGTACGTGATCCAGATGCACTTTCCCAGGGAGATGTCCACGAACAACACTGCTGAATATGAGGGATTGCTTGCTGGCCTCAGGACCGCGGCAGACCTTGGGGACAAGAAGCTCATTGTCAGAGGTGATTCATAGCTTGTCGTCAGGCAGATCAACAAGGATTATCAAAGCCCGTTGATGGAAGCTTACGTGGATGAAGTGAGGAAACTGGAGGAGCGCTTTGACGGTATAAAGGTGGAGCATGTCCCTCGAGTGGAGAACAACATCGCTGACTACCTATCAAAGAGCACTGCCCTCAAGCTACCTATGGAACTAGGTACTTTTGTGCTTCGGTTAACTCAACTATTCGTTAAACCATCAACAGAGCAGAGCAAGCAAAGGAAGTCCGGCCCCGACAAGTACTTCCCCACCGAGCTCCCTGGAGCCGCCGGCGAAGATATTGCCGTGGACGCCGAGCCTGCCTTGGGACAACCGACTCCGGCGGGGCGCCAAGCCCTTGCCATGGAGTCAACCGTTCCCGCGGCGGAGGAAATGCCTTTGGTCCTTGCCGTCGAGCCACAGGCTCCAGCATGGGCGCAGCATACCATCCGATTCCTCCAAGCGGGAAGAAGCTGAGAAAGTAGCTCATCGATCTGCCCTGTACCAGTTTGTTGACAATGTTTTATACAGAAAAAGACCAAATGGAGTGAAATTGAAGTGCATCCCCCGGGAGGAAGGACTGGAGCTATTGGCGAAGATACATGGAGGCATATGTGGCTCCCACATAGGGTCAAGGGCCCTTGCCGACAAGGCTTTCCGGCAAGGTTTCTTCTGGCCCACTGCCCTCCAGGATGCGACAGCACTAGTAACCAGTTGTGAAGCGTGCCAGTTCCATTCGAAGAAGCTTCATCAGCCAGCTCAAGCCTTGCAGACAATCCCTCTCTCTTGGCCATTCTCGGTCTGGAGGCTCGACATACTGGGCCCTTTTCCCCGTGTTGTCGGGGGCTTTGAGTACTTGTACGTTGCAATCCACAAGTTCAGAAAGTGGCGGAGGTGGGAGTAGTGAGGAAGGTGACCGCACAGTCAGCCGTCAAATTCTTTAAGGGGCTGGTTTGCCACTTTGGTGTGCCGAACAGAGTCATTACCGACAACGGCACACACTTCACAAGCCACACCTTCATGCAATATATTGAAGACCTCGGCATCAAGGTCTGTTTTGCTTCCGTGGCACACCCACGGAGCAATGGCCAAGCGGAGAGGGCAAATGCTGAAGTTCCGCGTGGCCTGAGGACGAAGAGTTTTGACATGCTGCACAAGAGCAGAAGGCACTGAATTGATGAGTTGCTGGTGGTTCTTTGGTCGATCAGAATGACGCCAAATCGAGCCACCGGCCAGACACCCTTTGCCCTGGTATAAGGGGCAGAAGCAGTTCTCCCCATGGAACTCATATACTGGTCACCTTGATTGCTCGCTTATGATGAGCTTGAGCAAGAGCGATTGCGGCAAGATGACGTGACGCTCCTCGAGGAAGATCGTCTTCGGGCGGCTACGAGAGTAGCATGCTACCAGCAAGCCTTGCGCCGCTACCATAGCCGCAAGGTTCATGCCCGAAGCTTTGAGGAAGGTGACCTTGTTCTTCGGCGCGTTCAGTCGGCCAAGAATTCCAACAAGTTGACGCCGAAGTGTGAGGGCCCTTATCGGGTAACACGAATCACCAGGCCTGGCGCAGTCCACCTGGAGATCGAAGATGCCATTCCAGTGAGTAACTCTTGGAACATCGAGCATCTTCATAAGTTTTACCCATAAGGCGCGGCTGACGGGCCCCCCGGCAGGCCACCTTTGTGCAAGCCTTGCCGTCAAGGCATGTAACCCTCTATACAAAGCCAGGCGCAGACCCTGAGCATAAATAAACAAAGCTCTAGTGCCCTAAGTTATAGCATGCATGCTAGATTGAGTCTCTCCCTCGGTTAGGGTTGATAGTGCTTAGCGGCGACTAACCCTTAGCATAGAGGTGGAGTTTGCGTCTCTTTGTTCCTGTCCATCCTCTTTGGTTCGTAGGGTACACAAATATTTCCGCCAACCTAAGTGGAAGGAAGAGAACAAGTCGGCACTCCGACCCCGGTGATCCAAGCTTGCCGGAGGCTGAAGACACAAAGATCCACCCATGACAAGCTAGGGTTGCGGGGGCTGCAGATTCAGATATGTTTTCTTATCCCCTATTATGCATTTCCATATAAAGATTGGAATGTATGAAACCTCGTTTTATTCCAAGACTGCCGTGCTCCCTTCATTCCTACCACCCGAGAACTTCTTGGTTCGGAATCTGGTTGTAGCCGCGGCGGCAAGGAAGCGAGCGTAGGGCCCACCCCTACTTCGCCCCTGCCTCCGCCAAAGGCATGAGTATGGTCGAATGGAGTAGGGGAGCGGCGAAGCCTGCTGCCGGGCAACAGTGTTTATATTGAAAATAACAAGGATTTGTTCCTTGGTATGGGCCTTGCTCACACACACAAGACACGGCAAACACCCTTTTCCATTAATACGTTCCATACAGGTACAGTTCGTATGGAATGTAAACATAAACAAGGGGATTACATGTTTTAGGTCTAACTAAGGCCCGTAAGCTTACAAGCTGAAAAAACATAAGGTGCCCGTAATCCCTTTCTTGTCCCTCTCCCAGGAAACGGAACAAGAAGGCAAGGGGGCAGGAGGAGCACCTTGGCGCGGTACGAGCAGCAAAAGGCGCCAAGAGAACATGTCGGTGGCCGCCTAGGGGAGGGCTGGTGATGATGGTGAGGGAAAGAAGGCTGGAAGATGAGGCAGCTGTCTGTCAATACACTACGAAGACGTCGGTTCCATTGTACTCCTACTTGACAGCCCGTGACCCGCCTTCTTCGCCTTCTCCGGCCTTCCCACGCCAGCCGCCCAAGGAGACGACCCCAAGAAGTTCAAGGAGCTGGTTCCACCAGGAGAGGGTTCCTGGTGCAGATGCTGCTGCTGCCGGCACCGCCTCGGGGCGGCGGGTGCGACACCTAGTCGGACCCGTCATCCTCTTGCCTGCAACCCTCGTCATTGCTGCCGCTGTCCTCCTCGTCACTCTCGCTTGAGGACGAGTCTTCGTCATCCGAGGAGCTCTCCACGCAGCACTTCAGGCAAGTTCCGAAATTGCGTAAGTCCTTGACGGAGAGGAGGCCATTCTCCATTAACTTGAAGTAGAGAATGAGCCCCACCGTCAGGCTATGGATGCGGGCAAAGGTTTTCCACCCACGACGCAGATACATGATGTGAGGGGCCGGGAAATCAACGTTGGCCCATGTGTCACTGTTCCCACAGCCCCTCATGTGCAGCCTCAGAGCCTGCGGAGGGTTGAGCTCCATCTCCCGAGCGAATGGGGTAGGAAGACTAAGATGACGGTGCGTCGTCCGGCGCAGCTTGATGAAGAACTCGCGGGGCTGGTCCCCGACATGGCCCTCCATTTGGGGAAGGACCGCTGACGGAGGCGAGGCCGATGTGCAGCCCCGTTCTCCTCTTCCCCGAGCGCCACGGCGGACTTAGCCTCGCCCCCTCCCCCGTCCCCTCGTGGCCGGCTCCGCCACCAAGGGCTCTTGGGGAGGAGCGGCGCGTTGTCGAGCAGAGACCCTCGCTGCCACCATCGAAGCGTCAGTGCGCCCTCTCGCCATGGCAGAAGGGAGGAAGAAGAAAGGATGGGAAGAGGCGGATGGCGAAGAACTGAGGGGTGACGTCCCTCCCGCTCCCCTCCTTATAAAGGGGCGTGGTCAGGGATCAGCCGCCCCTCTCAGCCAATCCAGCTCATTAAGGTGACAGCGGGCGAGGCCGTCGACCGCCCTCCCCGCCCAATTGAAGGCGCGTTGGTATCGACCCACGCACGCACGTCTTCCCATATTCCGCGCGCCTATCACCCGCCCTGCACCGTTCATGCAGCATACGTGGTGCAAGTGGCGGGCGTAATTGGACACGTGGAATGACGGTTCCCAGGCGTGGAGAGTAAATGCGCAGCCGCCCCGCGGTCTCGAAGGGACATGCTAGCCGCCTCTTTACTGTTCACCGCAAGATGACGCAAGCGTGCTTCGATCACCCCCGCGCACGACCCCCACGTCATGCATTCAACGTGGATCATGGGGGAGCGCAGCGGACGAGAAAAATCACCTCAATAAAATCAACCCTGCCTGCCCGCACACCTTTTTGGGCCTGGCCCAACAACGCGTTTTGCTTATGTGTGGACCAGACCCGGGGGCTCCTGTCGGTGTACAGAAGTAAGGGCACTACTTTGTACCCCTTTACCTGTGCACGGGCAGTCAGAGCCATGCCTGTGGCAACGCTTAGGCGGGGCAGGGACGGGGAATCAAAACCGCAAGATGGTCAAAGCAACGCCAAGACAGACAAACAAAGAGCAAGAAGGCGAGGTGGGTTCCCCTGGCAAAACCCTTGCTGGGGCGGCCCCGACGGCCCCGGCAAGGACCTTGCCAGGGTAGCTTACCCAACGCTAGCAGGGTGCGCCACCCTTGAGCCCCAAGTTTTCCAAACGCCACCAACCACGTTGGGACTAGGGCTCGGGAGGCGCCTCCATGGTGGCATGCAGATCTTTGTGAAGACAAGAAGCAGTCCAAATCATATAGGGATTAGAGGGCGATAAACCTCAGCGAGATCCTCGCCGAGGAAGCCCACAAGACCTCTGGAAAGATCCTTCCTGGGAACGACCACGACGCCAAGGAAAGACCCTTGCCAGGACCCTGGCAAGGCCCTTGCCGAGGACATCCACAGGGCCACAGCCAGGCCCACGCCCGCCAAGTTTCCACCACCGCTACCACGCAGCTGCCAGCCCACCCGCTTGGCAGGCACACGCGTGTCGACGTGAGGCTTCCAAGCCAACTCAGTGCATGCCTACGTGGTGGCATGCAAATCATCATGAAGGCCCTACCACCGTACCACCTCAGCAGCTTGCTAGCCTACATGGCGCTGACCGCCTCGCTGGCCTGGGCGCGTGTCGAAGCAGGGCGAGGTAGCGATAAAGTGAAGGGGACACCTAAGGGGCGCATTAAATGCGTCTTGTCCTGTAATGGCTAAGCGATAAGCTTAGCCACCGCGCACCGATGCCACCTCCTGTGTGCCACTGTGGCGATCCCCTTGACTATAAAAGGAGGCCCGAGGCAAGGAGAAGGGTTCGGACCCTTGGACAAGCCACACTCATCATAGTTACCTCAAGAACTCCAAAAACACCGATATACACATAGAAGTAGGACTAGGGTATTACGCATCCCTGCGGCCCGAACCTGGGTAAACGACCCGTGTGCTTGTGCTGACTGCTGATCCCGCTCTTCTCACGACCCCGCGCCCCGCAACCATAGTAGGGATTCTTGTAATCCCATATGTGTCATTTCCACCGACACACGTATACATGTATACCTCTCACACATGCACGTTCACGGTCTCTATGTCTCCATACATAGTTAATTACCCTCAACCATAATACCACATCGAATCGTTCTCTTCTTGTGTGCATATAACTTCCGTCTGGATGTGTAAAACACACACTCACACTTAACAATCTCCTTCTAGCTACCCCATCACTCTTCCCATATATCCCCGAAACTAATAAGACCATCCCTTCGTTTAATTCCCGCCTACATGCACCATCGATATATAGTAGTCTTCCTCAGTGTCTCTCTAACAAACGCGTTCTCTCGATGTCAACTCCTCTCACGCGCACACACCTTCTCTTCCCTCTCTACGGGCATTTTCTCTCTCGCACCCCTCATTGGTGGCCTCTGCCATACACATCACCTCTCTATGATGAAGCCACGCACACTTAAATTACATCCGCCACCGAGGACCCCGTGACACACACACACACACACACACACACGCATGCACGCATGCACACCCACCCATCCACACACATACACTAAGACTCCATCTCACTCACACACACACACACACTAAGACTCCATCTCTCTCTCTCACTCTCTCTCTCTCTCACACACACACATACACCCCCCACACACACTAAGACTCCATCTCACACACACATGCTCTAGGCAGAGCATTTTTTCCTACCACCATTCCTCCAACCATAGCCGTATGATAAACAATCACCTTAATTTACATGTATAACATGGAAAAATTCCAGTTTACTTTAGTAGTTAGCAAACTTATCATCTGTACGCTTATAAAAAACTGAGTTCGCGATGATGGTGTGCCTGCCATCTTGTAATATAGACCATCTGATCTATATCTAACGGATAGAAATCAAACTATGATAATTTTACAAAAGATACTCGCACCTCTCTCCACATCCTTATCTCCCACAACCTCATTGCCCAGCAATTAAAAAAGGAAGTCTCCGGAACAATCTAGCATGGTGGCCGCTGCCGCCTGCCGGCGCCGTCCATCCCCATGCCTCCGCCCATTCCGACCACCAGTCACCACCATGCTCCACTCCTCCTCACCTTATCTCTCATCTTTCATTTTTTCGATGACATTCTCGAGATGCCAGTTTTCTGATAAAATTCTGGAGATATCATTAGTTTTTACACATGGGATTACTCCTGCATTGGTCACTCACAACAGGTGTTTTGTAAAAAATGCATATTGATGTTTCGTGCAATGCACGAGCATCTTGCTTGTAATTATATAACGCAAAACACAAGCAGGAAGTGACATTTTTTTACACAACCACGTTAACATTGCCACGTAAATCACTAGCTAAAGTAAATACAATTATACTTATATCCCGATTCAAAAGGTTGAGTACATGTCCCAAGAGTAGAGTCGCACACATGCACTCTGTCTCTCAGAATCTCTCTCACACACACATGTTACGTGACGCCCACTTAAGCAGACACGTATGTTACAATTTGTGCACCGCGGGTACACGTGATGTTGCGCATTTATTTAAGATGGACGGCGAACTCAAACAGTAGCTGCATTCATTCCCCTCCTGTCGCCTCTTCTCTGGTCACCGTCACCCGGTAGCCATGGCCTGGCCGAAGGTAATAACATACACCATACTCCTGCCGGAGCGGCGCTTTAATCTAGAATTTTTAGTTGTCATGCATGCATCTTTTTGTGCTAGCACTCCTATATAAGGGTTGACCAGTCGCTTCCCGCAGATGTGCGCGGGCGGTGGAAGAGGAACGAGAAGGGAAGAGGCTGTGGAGTAATGTTTTTTACCATAATTTCTTAAGAAACTGAGTGCAATAATTGAGTAGTTCTGCAAACTACCAGTACTACAGCTGAAACGGTTCAAAACCTATACTACCTTGCCAGCGCGCGCTTCCCGCATGAAACGGTCAGCGTCGCCCTGGAGCGTCAGTGGCGCATTAATGCCCGGCCAGAGCGGAGGCGAACTCTCACAGGCGCCGGCTTTGAAGTGGCGCGACGGTCGAGAGAGCGCCGCTTCCCGGTGCACGCGACTGCTTCGTGTCGGGGCTGGCCATAGGCCCTGTTTGGATCCATGGGTTAGAGTTAGTTTGATCTAGTTGGGGCTCAAATAGATCTAAAGTATCCAAGCATGAGGGTTTAAATTGGAGCAATTTGCACCGAACCCACCAAAAAAAAACTATCCCACCCAAGAGGTGCTAACTGGAGATAGTTCTCATTGGGACCACTGAAAAGTCATTTTTCTCTCTCCCTCAAGTGCATTTATTGTCAATCTAACCCTGTCACCCCAACACCTCTTTGGCTATAGTTAGTTTAGGGTTTGTCATGAGTTAGTATAACCTCTAGCTAAGTTAGAGTATCCAAACATGAGCAGTATAGGACATGCTAGTTGGTCAAACCATACATTCAAATTCGTATGTGAAAGGATTATTTTCTTTTTGAAAACGGAACGTGAAAGGAATTTTTTTAGAATACTCTTGGCATGTCGCTAACATGTGATGACTTAACCGACCTCAATAGACGGCAAAAACGCCAGCCCGCCGCACTTTGAGAGAGACGAGGAGGGAGAAGCCAAGAAATATGGTGATAGCGTGGGTTAGCCATGTACTAGTATGATGTAACTACACTGGGCTGCCGTGTTTCGTACTCTTCCAGTCCACTATGGAGATGACTGCTTGATTTTATATCGCTAAATAATATTAAATATTATGAGTGCAGACGCTCCACCACGAGGTTCCTTGCTCTTTGTCGGTCGTCGGGAATCTATGTTCTTCCACTCTATTTTTTTACGTGAGCTTTGTTCATCCTTTTGCCAACACGCGAGACATCTAGCATCAAGGTGCACGTGTCATGCAAGGATCGTTCCATCTATATGAAGAACACGTGGGACTGGAACTACAAGACGGACATGTACCCAGGAGTAGACGTACGAACCTGAGTAATGTAGCGCAGTAAGTGAAGTAGAAAGGAACAAATGTTATGAACATGCGTGGCATATAGGGTGTGTTTGGTTGCGTTCTCGTCTCAGCATAGTTGTTCCCTCTTCATGCATGCTCAACTCAACACCCCTCTTCATTCATGCTCTCTTCATGCATGCTTCTAGTGTATTTGTGCTAAACTAGTGTTGACTCATGCACCCTCCATACACTCTACCAAACACCAAAATGTAGGTCGGGAAGGGAACTCTTGGGCGGCATTTGTCTCTTACTACGTACTACCACTAAATGTTGTACGTGCAATGCACGGTGATGTTATGGAGTACGTGCCTAAGTACTCTACTACTACTATATTAGTTGGAGGCACATATTAACTTTTATATTTGTTTACATGTATGCCCTGAGACCTTCCAACTAGACGTGTCTTTCTCTCCAGGTCGCACTTTGTATCGTTCATACCACTAGTACTACTACGTGTGGTCTCCGACCCAGAAGTGGAAGAAGTGGAGACGCTCTACCATGCTGTTTTTTTGCGCTGGGCTCTACCACGTTGTTCATGTCCCACTCCTTTCGCTGACGTGTGGGACATCCAGCACGTGCCGTGTTTGGCACTCTTCGTCGTAAGAGTTGAAATGCTAGCATTCATCAGAAATAAAAAATAATTATAAATCAGCAGTGATACTATTTTTTTGAGAACCAATCAGCAGTAATACTATACCATGCGGTTTCCTTGCTCCTCGATATCGGAAAGAATACTTCCGTTCGCCAACATGTGGGACGTCGACCATCCTGGTCCACTTGCCATGCACGCAGAACTCCAAGGGAGAGTCACCCCGGTCGTCACGCCATAGTAATAATGACTAATGAGCCATCAAATCACAGGCCCACTTTCCCACTTTGAAGTTGCTCGGACGCAGGAACCATCATGACTTCGTTGAATTCCGCTTCTTGAAGAAAATTACTCTACCAGCAGTACTGCTAGCTACAGTAGTTACTCCAACAGAGGCATCCTTTCGTTCATAGGATAGGAATTTTATAGGAATATGAAAATCATAGGAAGTGAGATGACATGTATCTCAATTCCTATAGAGAAAGAGATACCATTTGATGCATAGGATAGGAATTTTTCCATTTAGTCTAGGCTAATGTACTGGTAATTTTCTCTAAAAACTACAGTAGTAACTAGTAGTACTGGTACATGCTCGTACTCAGACACAGACACACACACTAACTACTAGTACTACTACTTCTCACATGCTAGCCAGACGCCATTATTCTCCTTCTCGGCTTTGTTGGCAACACCCCACCGTGCTTGGATCTCCGCCGACCTCTCCCCAGCAGCGCGTGCGTCGTCTTCTTTCTTGCGGCGGCTGGCCTCTCTTTTCTTGAGTGCTTTCTGACTTTTCTGCTCCCTCTATGCGGCTTTGGCCGCCTCTTGCTCTACTGCCCATTCGGCCTTGGCAGCTTCAAATTCCTCCCACATAGGTGTGAGGTCACGAGCAGCGATGAACTTGGCATGGCGGGATGCCATCGCTTCCCTACTATTCTGTGTGCGGTCGTGGGCGGCGAGGAACTCGGCGCAGCAGGATGCCATCGCTGCCTTACCGGTTAGTGTGCAGCGCGGTGGCATGAACGACGCTTGGTGAGAGCTCTGGGTTGTAGTGGCCGGACAACCGTATAGTGCATTGGTTTGTCAAGAGCTCAAGGATAGATGAGAAGGAAATTTGGATGCCCCTTCAATCCTGGTCATTTATTACCGAGTAAAATGCATTGGCGGTCATCGAACTTGTCTTGATAGCTCACTTTGATCATTGTATACGAGATATGGTGATTATACGGTCACTGGCTCAGTGTATAGCTCCGTATTTGTCTGGTTGACCTGTCAAACAGTCCGCATGCGCCTCATCAGCTCGTGTTCTTTATCTATCTACGCGGGCCTACCTGTCAATGGAGAAAGAAATAAGTAAAAACCAAAATTATGCGTATGTGGGGAATCAAACCACGGACTCATCGCTGCAACGCACACTTGTCAGCCAAATGAAAATGAAATACTTTGTGTCAAACACTCACGCTCACGCTGTCAAAGCATGGTAATGCATGCACGTCGCCCTCTAAATCAAAGTCCTGCTCATGGCGCAACGCAAACGGCGAGCCCATCACCTGCGCGCCCCGGTGGTGCCTGACATTACTGTTTATACGTTTGATGGAGGCCTACGCGAACACCAAGTATGTATTCACCTCGCTCAACACCAACGGTCATACTCGGAGCGCCTTGCTCATGTATATCGTCCATCACAATGACAATCTATAAAACAACCTAGCTAGAGAGGGTACTATGGTACAGAGTATGTACTATCGTGAGCGACCGATCTTAGTGCCACTGCACACGAGTGTGTGTATGGTCGATTCGTCCATTATTCATAAGTTATGCATGGTTGTGTGGTGTCTAATGGTGGTCGTCGAAGGCTAGCTGGCGACAAGAGCGGTTGCATGGACACCTGGTTGTCAATACGTGCCGCATATGCTTCAAAGGCTCGTCATCCATGAGTTCACACTTTACCACCATGCCAGCGTCTGACCGCCCTGGCCTACCGAAACCCCTTCCATCGCTAGCGCGCGCTTCCCGCCTAAAACAGTCACCGTCTCTCCAGAACGTCAATGCCGCATTCACCGGACTTAATTGCAGGTGCAGTTGGTGTGTCACTGACATGCAGGCCAGATGCCTGTTGGGCCCACATGTCAGTAACCCAACGCATCTGCAGTTAAGTCATTGAAGCAGCGTCCGCATTCACGCCCGACGAACCTACTCCGGTGCCAGCCGTCCATCCGTCTGCCGCGGCTCATTGCCATTTGCCTGCTATATTAACTTGAGCCCCAGCTCCCAGCCATAGCCAAAGACCCACACTCATTCTCCTCTGGTCCCTTCCTTCTATCGGCACCACTCCAACCATGGCCTCGTGGCGCTCCGAAGCTCTCTTGGACATACTGTCGCAGGAGCAGATGAGGTACATCGGCGGCTCCGCTCCGGGCACGCTCCAAAGCTCTCTTCGACGTACTGTCGCAGGAGCAAACAAAGGAAATCACCAGCACCCCCTCCCCCCGGCCGCCCTCCGCCGCCACGACCATGAAGCCGGTGCGTGTGCATGGGCGCAGCCGGTAGCGAGGAAGAGTAGTACACGGTAGGTCACCACCGCTCTGGTCCAAACAAGGCCACCACTACTCCACTCAGTCGACACCAAGCTTGGTGGGGTAAACATCGGCGGCCGATTAGCCGCTTGACGGCAACATGGAAGCAGAAATATTCAGAACCTTGTGCTCCAGAGGAGGAGGTTATCAAGGCGGATGAGGAGGAGGCAAAGGCAATGGCCGGCTTTCTCGGTTTCATGGCCAGACATGGTGGTTGGGCCCCAGGGATTGTTTACATTACGTTTACAATAGGTTTTAGTACAGTTTGTGCGAAATATGTAATGAATTTCGTCCAGTTTGTAGGAAAAGTCTTCGAAATGTAATGAATTTCATCCATTTAATTTGAAATTTGCTTTGTTTGCACGAATGTCGTCGCGTTAGTTCATATAGTTGTCGAAAGGTATGCGGGCAGCGTCAAATGGCATTCATCAGTGTCCTCGGACAGATGCCGGCGTAAATTTGTGTTCCAGCGTTGGATATGCCCTAAATATGATGCTATAATCGCTAACAGTGCTCCTTTATTTGGCAGGGAACAGTTATCCCTCGATCAAAATCAGATCCATGGTGTTTCGCACTCCTCCCGCGTAAGAGTGTAAACTCTTGCTTACATTAAAATTGAGCAAGTGGACGGCACTGTAGCATGTCATATCACTCAAACTAGCCCGCCTAACAAGCCGGAAAGCACCGCCCTCGTCATTTTGTTCTGGATTTCTATTGAATGATCGTGCGAAAATGTTACGCTTTGCAAGTTGTAAAGGAAAAGGCGGCACACTTACGACTCGTACGCGTCACACCCCCGACAGTCTGGTTCGCACGCCGCTCACCAGAGGGGACACGCGTTGTCTTGCATTTTCACTGACATGTGGGACTGCACTTGAATCAACCGTCGATAGCCGAAATCTAATCACTCGGTGGGCATCGGCTAAGAAAAGAGAAACAAGGGAGGGAGGAGAGATCGCCCGCCCGCCATGCACGGATTCGAAGAAATATATGGTGATAATGTGAGGCGGGCCATGCTGGAGTCCGGACCACTTCCAAGCCCGCTCTGACCGCCCTGGCCCCTCAAGATGCCAGCTGCCCGCCGCATGCATGCATAGTAAGTAGTACCAGTAAAATACTGGGCTATAAGCCCACTTATGTCGAGGAGAGAGAGGCATTGACAAAGTCAAGGAGTGGGCTCTACAAGAGCCCGTCTCTACACGTGCTCCTAGGTATAAAAAATAATTCTAAAAAAAGGCATAAAAAACAATTGTGTCTAAAAAAAGAAAGGTAAAAAAATTGAGAGGAAATAGATAGAGAGAAAGTGAGAAAAAGTTGTAACCTTATAGCCAACCTTAGAGTCAACAGTATGCTAGCATTACACGAGGAAGGAGGGAGTGGTGCACATGCCAAGTTCACTAGGCTGCCGTGTTTCACACTCTGTCGTAACAGTGGAGACAATAGCTTTCATAAAAAATAAACAATGAATACTCGTTGCTCATCCTCTATATCGGAATGAATACTTTCATTCGTCGACATGTGGGACATCGACCATCCTGGTCCACCTGCCATGCACAAAATTATCCTGGTCTACCCCGGTCGTATCGCAGGCCCAACCTTTCCCACTGTAAGTTGTTCAGACGAAGGAACCATCATGACTTTGCTGAATTCCGCTTCTTCAAGAAAACTTACTATACCTGCAATACTGCTACCACACGCAAAGACTGGACGGCACTGTACCACGCCATATCACTGTAACCCACTAGGCCAAACTAGCCCGCCTAGGTCATCTATTTTGGAACAGTGGGAGTACATCTCTGTACTGCAATGATTTTGTGTTGTACGTATGTCTCTATACTTTTGCTACGATTTTCGTACCCTATGAACCAAATGACGCCTGAATGTATCCATGTCAACTATTGTTTGATCGATCGCTAAGCCTACAATTTTAGGAGCTTGGGCTATTGGTCGATCGATGACGGATAAGTATATGCGTACCACGAGCTCATCAGCCCCAACGTTTCTCTTTGGTGAGTGTTTTGCAAGTAGTATAAATCGCATAGTAGCTAGCCTACTAACACCAAGAATCATCAAACAAGCCCTGCTGATATGATAAACAATTCAAATTTACATCTAAGCATGCCATATATTACATCAAAAGCTGGCGAGGATACATCTATTTCCATAACTCGGAGAGGGTTCGCATGATTCACTATCAAACAAAAGTAGCAAGTACCTCCCACACAAGACAATGCACTAGCCCTAAGATGGTTTGATAACACGCATTGTTCTGGTAGTTAAACATAGGGCAATGAAAACTACCCTGAAGGATTAGCGCGACCAACTATTTCTTGTCATCGATCTCTTGGGCAATGACCACAGCACAGACAGCGGCATGTGAATCGATCTCTGGGGCGATGTCCACAGGACTGACCGCGACATCGGAGTTGATCTCTGGGGCGATGTCCATAGGATGGACAGCAGCATTGGAATCGATCTTCGGGGCGATGCCAACAGGATGGACCACAACATCGAAAACAATCTCTAGGGCGTTGTCAACAGGACGGGCCGAGACATAGAAATCATCTAGGATGTCTACCAACACCTGCACAACCCTAACATATTAGCAAGCACATTGCAAATAATAAAAAACCAAAACTATGGTAATAAGCCATTCTTTTTTACCTTGTGCAGCTCACCGGGGGTTCTCATCCCTCCGGGAGCCATCTCCTCGTCCTCGATGGGGGCCATCACCTTGCCAGGGGAATACTGCTTCTCAACGGCGACTATCTCCTTAAACTCAGCCTTGAGCCTCGCATAGCTGGCCATCAGAGTTTCTAGGGTAGGCACGGTGGGGCCCTTGCTGTTCTTCCAACTTTCTTTGAGGAGTTGGTCCGCCAACGTCATCAACTCTTTGGCCAGTGCTTGTTTCTTGGAGTTCTTTGTCTCCATAGGTTGGCTTGCCAAAATGGTCTACTCGTTGGTCGGTGCTCACTTCCTGGAGATCGATGTCTCCAGTGGGTTGTCCGCCGGCAACTCTTTGCCTAGTGCTCCAGGATCCATCAATGAACTGACAAACAAAAAGCAATCGAAAGGAAACCACAATCGCAATGATAACGGGAAAAGAATAGGCTGTGAGAATCGGTTGGTTCTTCGCAAAAAGAAGATTCTTGGAATGAAAATATGGCAGCATCACTGACTCGCCCACCTTTCCTTCGTCGGTACAGAAGAAAAATGGGAGAAATCAGTTGCTTGGAGTGAGGTTTTCTTCAAGAAAGGGGATAATGGGCTTCAACGAGCGTTCCAGTGAAATGATGGTTGCTTTGTCCAGTCCAACTTCGAGGCCACTTTACTACTGCTGGTAAAGGTGTGGGTTTTGTGATATGATGGGTCATGATGGCCACGCCGGGGTGACAGGTGAGTCTCGACTGTAGCACCTCGCTGTGATTGGGTGGATGGCATGCGGGCCCGGATGCTTTGATGTCCCGCATGTAGATAGAGTGGCTAGTCATATAGGAGTGCTCAATATTGTGCACTACAACCAAGGCGGAGAGGAAAACGAGAGAACTACGTAATTAATGCATGAGTTTCATTAGGGTAGTTTTGTAAAGTATGAGATACATTCCTCCAATCGCAAAATGCCTTGGTTCATGAGATTTGAGATTTGAGCCCTATAAACCGGAAGGAAGGGAGTACTTCACGCAGTGTAGTCTAGTCACTTGTTGAAATCTCTAGAAAGGCAAATACTCCTTTCCGGTTTACATGGCTATACTACTCCCTCCGTCTAGGTGTGTAAGTCATCTTACGAAAACCAAATAATCCCAAAACACTTAGGCGCGGTGCATTAACTTCTACCTTGTTTCTTGTTTCTTGACATATCAACCAATAAGAGTTGAGAGGTGTGCATGCTTTTAATGACTTGAGACTACCAAAGACGACATGAAGTGGCTAGTTCATTGGATGCAATGCTATTAATTAGCAAATAAACATTAAGGTCTCTCGTTTTCCCCTCCTCCTTGGTCATGGTGCACAACCTAAAGGCCCTTCCCAGTGCTCCATGGTGTACATGTGCTAAGTGTGCCACATAGGCAAGAAAGTGATGTGGCAAAGCAATTAAGGAGGAGAGAGAGCATTATGGTGACCCCAGGAGGAAAGGGCGCTAAGCGCGTGGACCTATGCAGAATGACTATCAACCAATGGATAATGGAGTTTAATTGTTAAACAATTCAATAAGGGAAGCTTAGCTACAAAAGCTAAGCTCAAATGCATAGGAAGTAGCCTAAGATGACTTACTCACCTAGACGGAGGGAGTAGCAAGTACTAGTACTACTACAATAGTGGGCTCAAATAGCAGTTTTGTCTCATGCAAGAGCTTGGCTATATGCATGCTCCAAGGCACCGCACCACGCGGGCGTTCGCAACTGCCATGTTCGGGTTGCGCTTGGCTCTTGGCCTCTTCGAGAAGATGAACAATGATGTTACTCCTACTTCTACAGTATCAAATCCACTGCTGCATTTCCATCCACCTCGTGCTGGAGGTATAGCGTCTACCGAAAGCTTCTACTAGTCCTGCCAGCCACCACGCTCATGCGCGAGGGAGGGACACAACTTCATTGACTTACTGCTCCTGCCTTTGCGTCTATGACAGGTGGGCCCAACAGGTGGTTGGCCCACCTGTCATGCAGCCAAAGGCAGGTGCAGTTAAGGCACCAGAGCTTAGTCCACGAGGGAGAGGGTGTTGTAGTAATCAAACTTCTCGGTCTTGTACGAGTTGACACGACACATCAAAGCACTACACTCGATATAAGTCTTTTTACACATTTCAAATGGACTACAACATACGGATGTATGTAGACATATTTTGCTTCATATGTAGTCACTTGTTGCAATCTCTAAAAAGACTTATATTTGGAACAGAGGGAGTACAACACATGCATGCATGCCGTGACTTCCCTTTTTATACTTGCATGTGTTGATTTGATGCACCTTGCCAAATTTTGACTATAAATTTAACTAAACAAATTTTCATGCATGTCACAAAAATTTACGGGGCTGTTTGGATTGTGACTATGTTTGTCTTATGTTGCCACATTATGTTTCCCACACTTGCCACACTTGCCTAACTTGAGTTGCTCATATTGTTAGAGACACTTTGGCTTGCCTAAGGGAATCTTGCCACACTTTTTGTGTCTATGACATGTGGGGTTCACTGCTAATAAAAAAATTCCTGTCTTAGGTGTGGCTAATAAAAAAGACTTATATTTAGGAATGGAGGGAGTAGAAAATATAAATAATAATGCATGTTGGGGCAAACCACGTTTCTGCTAATTTTAGCCGTGCGCTTGTTCACAATTTTTACGAGGGGGTGGTTATTCATTTAATGGAGAGACTTGTACCAAACTTGAACGATACAAAGTGCGACCTCGCACACCGTAACACCACTTGGAACAAGCGGGTAGCTATCTCAAAAAACAATCAACAACTAAAAAAACGACGACCTGGCACGTAGTACACAATTTTAAATGATTGTTTTGATGGAGTGAAAAAGGAAAACTACCCCACTACGTATATATAGTCCGGAGCCTCCGCGCTTGCTTGCTAGGGTTTCCCTATTCACACACCATCATCCTCTCCAGATCTAAACAAGGTATGGGTGGTAACACTGTCTTTCTCCCTTCAAAAAACACTATCTTTCTATCCTCACCGTTGGTTATAGATCCGGACTGTCACATCCCTAGTTCTGGTATGACCTAGACTAGCTAGTCATTTGTGCATCATGTTTAAATTTCATTTAATTCTGAAATGGGGATTTGTGAAACCCTCAGGATCATCTCTGAAAATGACCCAAATAAAAATTGTTCCAAAAAGGTCCAAGAAAATGCTCATGTTGCTCTCTGAAAATATTGGACAGAGATAAAAATCAAACCAATATTTTTAGGAGCTCATAAGTATTTATTTTGGGCATTTGGAATTAATGCATAATTATTTGCATTGAATATATATTTGTTATATACATAATATATGTCCAAAAATTATGCCATTTATAAAGGAGCTCTGGAATAATATAACTAGCTTCCATAAAAATTGGCATAAGAAAATAAAATGGTTTAGTATTTTTATTAAACCAAACAAATGTTAGAAAATAGAAAAGAAAAATAAAAGGAAGAAGAGACTTACCTGGCGCTTAGCTCCTATGCTGGCCCAACACTGTGTGGCTTGGCCGGCCCAGCTGGCCAGCCCAGACCACCTGGGCCCCCTCCTCTGTCGTCTTCTTCCCCGACAGGAGGACGGGCGCGTGCCCGACGCGCGCACCGCCGCACCGTGTCACCTCCTCCCTCCCTGCCTGCCTGTCCTCCCCCTCGTCGCTCTAGATGATCCCGCGCGACACCACGCACGCCCCGTACCCCTCTCACTCTTCCCCGTTCCTCTCCTCTCCTCTCCCTCGCTTTCTCTCTCACGGCCGAACGCCGCCATCGCCGCCGCTCTCCGTAGCCGTAGCCACCGCGCCCCTCGAGAGAATCTGAGACGTCCCCGAGCTCCGCGCCGTCGTCCTCGTCCTCCCTGTCAAGCCACACAAGCCGGAGCGCCTCGTGGAGCCGCCATCGTCGCCTTCTTCACCTCCGGCCGCCGGAGATCGTCTTCGCTGCTCCACCGTCTCTAGCGCATCCCCAGCCACACCGAGCAACCCTGCGAGCCGTTGTGAGCCCCGCCATCTTCTCCCCCTTCTCCCCTCGCCTTCTGCGCCCTCTAGCCCCCTGGCTGCGCAAGCCGAAGCTCACCTCTGCTCGAGCTCGTCGCCGGCGACATTCCGGCGACCCCCTGGCCACCCCACCATGCCCAACGGCCTTGTGAGCTCGCGTAGATGCCTTAGGAGGCAAGAGCCTTGAGTTCTGCAGCCCGTAGAGTCGACCTCCTCCTCGGCCGAACTCCGGCCGCCGCCGAGGTCGATGCCGTCGTCGCCTCCGGCCACCCCACGGCCTCCCACGTGACCCATTGGATGCGCGCGAGCCTGGGCATCGCGTGGGTGGTCTCCGCCACGCGTTTGGTCGCCGGAGGGCGATTTCCGCAGGCCGCCGCCGCGTCTGGCCTCGCTGGTGTCGAGTTGCCGGTGGGGTTAGCCCCGGTTGACCAGGTTTGACCCGTCTGACCAGGGTTTGACCACCCTGTGTCACTGACGCGTGGGGCCAGCCCCGTTAATTAATCAAGTTTAGGTTTAATTAAATTAAGATTAGCCACAGTCACTAACAGTGGGCCCTGCCCTGCTAATCTGTAGTTAGGTTAGTATTAGAGTTAACTAACTCTGTTAGTTAACTGAGACACTGACGTGTGGACCCCACACGTCAGGTTTGACCCTGGTTCACCCCGGTTGACCTGCTGACGTGATGCTATTGTCATGCTGACGCAGTTATTCATTTTCTGGATTTAAAATTAATCAGGAAATTCCAGAAAATGATTTAAACTTCAAAAATTCATAGAAATTCAACCGTAGCTCAGATTGAAATAATTTATATATGAAAAATTATCAGAAAAATGCAATCTTTCCATCTGTACTAGTTTCATGCATGACAAACCAACTTATACATGCTGTATAAGTGAAAACATGTAAATGGCATATATAAGAGCTTAACTTGGAGTTGCATTTGAATCTTTGGTTCAAATGGACTCCATCCAAATAACAGCTAGTTGCATTAGCTCAACAGCATCACATCTTCATGCCATGTTCATGCATCATATTGTTGCATATGCTTGAGTATTGATTGCCGACACCGTTCCTTCTCGATAGGTTCTGCTTCGGAGAGTGCTCCAGAGTACCTGTCTGAGGAGCAGTGCCCCCTCTGTTAATCTACCAGGCAAGCAAACCCCCCTTGTTCATTCCGATACAATCCTACTCTCTCGCTCCTGCTCTCAGTTATTGCATTAGGACAACAATGATTCAATGGCTACTTTGTGCTGCGGTAGTTGAACCCATTCCTCTGCATGACCTGTCATTGCCACAGTAAATAGTTGAAACCCACTAGCATGTGTAGGAGTTGATTGAAGCCATTGTTGTGTTCCTACCATGCTATGCCTGCTATTGCTTAGTGTGTCAGGTATGATTCATTGGGAATGAATTGGAGTGCAGTGCTCTATGTTCTGATGTTGAGAGTTAAGTGTGTGAACACGATTTGGTAAAGGTAGCGGTGAGAGGCCATGTAGGAGTACATGGTGGGTTGTCTCACTAGAACCGTCCTTAAGCACTGAGTTCTATGTATGTTGTCCAATGACTCGATACTACCACACATTGGGTTCCGGTAACTCGACCCCTATCGACTTATTAACCAACTTGATCTCTGTCCAGGAGTCGCAACTAGTTTCTGGTGTTTGTAGGTAGTGCTATTTTTCTACCAAGTGGCACCCGACAGGGTGGGCTTGGGACAGACTAGGCACACGTGGCCCGGTGTACCGAGTGGCACCCGGATGGTGGGCTCGGGAACCCTGCACACATTGTTTGGGGCCGTGAGCGAAACCCCGGCCGGATCTCCTTGCGGATGGAACCCAAATAGGCCATAAACCTGGACTAGAGTCTTGTGTGGTTAGTCAGGTCGTGGCCGACACCCTCGCCAGGCTTCCGCTTGAAGGTTGCCGAGATACATGACGTGTACATGGTGGTAAGTGGCGAGAGCGTGTGTGAAGAAGTACACCCCTACAGGGTTAACATGATCTATTCGAATAGCCGGGTCCGCGGTTATGGACTTCTTGGATGCTTACATGGTACATAGACAACTTGAAGTGGATACCATAAAATGCTCAAGACAAGTGTGAGTACAATGGATGGCCTTCTCGTGGGGAGACGGGGATGAATCCATAGTAGTGTATTGTGTGGTGATTAGTGGACTCGTGTGCGCCATATCACCTCAAAGAAGTTCTGGTAGTCGTAGAACAGGATAGCCACAGAGTCAAAGCTGGCTTGCTGCAACTAAACCCCACATTACCCTCTTGATACAAATGCATGTATGGTAGGATCTGATGTAAGTCTTGCTGAGTACCTTTGTACTCATGTTGCTTTATTTATGTTTTTGCAGCGGAGACTTCGGTCTTACTAGTGTTCTCGTGGACTTCGACGAGTAGATTGTACCTCAGCTACGATCTTGACTGGATGTTGTAGATAGTCAGGCTCTTTAGCCTTTTTCATTTGTAGATGTCTGTACCCAGACATGTAATGCTTCCGCTTGATGCTTGTATGCTCTGTATGATGGGTCCTGTGACCCCTGTTTGCACTAAATGCTATGTTGGCTCTTTGAGCCTTATCGATATGAGTTGTTGAGTTATGCTGTGACGCCATGTTGTACAACACATACTTGCATGTTATGCGTACGTGTAATGTGTATTGCTATGTGTGGGATCTGACTATCTAGTTGTTTATCCTTAGTAGCCTCTCTTACCGGGAAATGTCTCCTAGTGCTTCCACTGAGCCATGGTAGCATGCTACTGCTCCAGAACACTTAGGCTGGCCGGCATGTGTCCTTCTTCGTTCCTGTGTCTGTCCCTTCGGGGAAATGTCATGCGGTGTCTACCGGAGTCCTGTTAGCCTGCTACAGCCTGGACCCTCCGGAGTCCTGCTAGCCCAGTTGCTACAGCCCGGATTCACTCGCTGATGACCGACACGTTCGATGCTGGGTCATGTATGCCTGTCCCTGTAAGTTAGTGCCACTTTGGGTTCACGACTAGCCATGTCAGCCCGGGTTCTCTTTCATATGGATGCTAGCAACACTATCATATACGTGTGCCAAAAGGCGCAAACGGTCCCGACCATGGTAAGGCGACACCCGTGGGAATACCGTGCGTGAGGCCGCAAAGTGATATGAGGTGTTACATGCTAGATCGATGTGATTTAGGATCGGGGTCCTGACACGGACGTATCCCCCTCCTCCGGTGAAGCGGAGGAGGGGTAGCGTTTAGGCCGTCGTCGACAGCGAGGGAGGAGACCCATTGCCGGCCGCACCATTATCTCTGGCCGAGCGCCGGTGCGGGAGGTCCTCCGATCCCTTTGTCGTTGCCCTAGTGTGGGCGGATCCGGCCTCCCGCCGTTCACCTATCCACATCCCGATGACCTTCAGGTATATCTTCGTTCGAAACCGCCTTAGCTCTACTTCCCCAGCTCGCTACGTCGCTGCATGTGCATCATTTTGTACCTCTCAGCCCCTCTCGATCGGATGGTCCAACGTCACCTTTTTTCTTCTTCTATTGTTAGAGGTAAAGCTAATTCATCGAGTCGAATCTTGTACTCCCTCCGTCCGGAAATACTTGTCATTGAAATGGATCTATCTAGATGTATTTTAGTTCTAGACACATCCATTTTGATGACAAGTAATTCCGGACGGAGGGAGTACTTGGTTCAAACAAGAAATAAAGTGGGGGTGGGGGAATTTAGTATGTACATCAGACTTGGTACAAACATGAAGGAAAGGGGGTGAAAGTAGTACAGACTGGTCATCCAACCGGTCTCTAGGTCGAAAAGGGAAATATAGGGGTAACATTGTACACAGTGGTATGACCAGGACTAGATTTTCTGTCCACACATAGGAGTAGGTGGCTAGAGTGAACAAAAATGCGACCAACCCAGATATGTTTCTTGCATGTTTGTTTCTCGGGGCAACAAACTATGAATCACCACTTTATGCCCCTATTTACTTACATGGTGCTGGACTGCTGGTGCACCCACTGTCCCATGCCCTTATACCAAATATTTAGCTGTTCTTAATCTAATGTCCCTGGTAAAAATGAAGCCATGCCACTGTTATAAGCCATGACAAGTTTAGAAAATGTTTTTGCCTGTAATTGTTTGAGACACTGATTGTTTCCTCTGTAGCTTTTTGTGCAAACAGGGATATCCAATTCACCTGGTTGCTGTTGTGACCTTTTGGTGCACTGCACAAAACTCTTCTTAAAAGAAGTGACTTTTGTGATGTTTAACTGGAATGTCAGAATGGAACAGTTGGTTCATATCGGTGGAACTGTAAAAAAGGGAGATCTGTGTTCCAATCCTCATCATCCGTATTGGCGCCATAACCTTCCTTTAGGTAAGAATGATATTTAATGCATGTGTTCGTCTCTATTTTCCGACTGCCATGAGAAAATAATGCTACTTTTTACTAGTACACTTGTACTCCCTCACTGACAAAACCAATTCTGAAATAGAAGGCCAATCATGTACTTGGTTTCACCAACTTGTGAGGAGAAAGAGAAACAGAGCATGAAGAGCAAGAAGAAGAAGAATAAACAGTGCCAAGGCGATCTTGCTGAAGCCAGAGGCCTCAGCCGAGGCCATTCAAGGGCTCCAACAATGACTACCTTACATGTGAGACGATCCTCCAGGGAGCCCTTCCACTTCTGCTGTCTCACTTAATTAATTAGGAGTACTTAAGTACCACTAATTTATTGCTGCCTAATTTTCATGTCAGAGTTAAACAAATCTTTAGTAGGACCCTATGCTGAATCATGTACGTGTGTATGTTTGTCTATTGAGGTGAATCATGTGGTGGAGCTGGGAGGGAATATTATTAGTGTCATGACACAATAGTGCTATTGTTTTGCATGTCAATTTATTGCCTTTGGTTCAATGAGGCAATGTTTTGCGTATTGTCAATCATAAATTTGATGCTACTGTTAGAGTAATATGCTAATGTCTTCCTATCCTTTCTTACTAAGATAATGAAGGTTTCACCTTGTTCCTACTTGTGCAAACAGGGATCATGTTGTGACAATCATACATTTTAGTGGAACTACACAACACAATACAATGAGCTGTATCCCAGCCAGTGCTTTAACTCTGCTGGAAGTTCTTGATAATCTTTCGATATAATCTCAACACTGGTAAACAAGAGTGATTTTAACCATACATTTGAAGTGCACAAAAATATAAACTATTGAGTGATTCCAGTGAGTGCTTTATCATCTCTTATGGGACTACATGAATAAGCTTTTTTTCTCAGGTTGGTATGGGCCTAAGGCCTTCATCCACATTAGTTTGCTGTCAACTCTATTTGTATCGTGCTACTGTCATGAGAAACTCCTTCATCTTTGCATGTTAAAGTTTTGCAACCTATGATAAATGGCAATGCTTTGAGTGTTGAGCTAATTGGCACTGATTAAATAAACTAATACCTCTCTTTAAGCAAGACTACTATGTTGCTAACTTTACCCATTAAGATAATGAGGGTGCTTCTATTTGTTATTGTATGTTTCATCAACTAGTCCCACTATTACAGTAATCTCACTCTCTCAATATATGTGCCAACAGGGATGCTCGATTTTGGTGGAACTGCACAAAAACTTTGGGTACTTCATTACCTCGACAACTTCCGTCCTTTCCTGTCAGTCGCTAATCTCGGCCTGCTTTCTTTCTTTGCTGTCAGTTGCTTTGCTTATCTTGGTTGGTACTGGTATTTATCCTGATTATTGTGCTTGTCATCTATATGTAATTTGGTATTGTGCTACTGTTTGCCTATTTTATAAAGGAGTAACTTGGAGCCTGAACTCGTAGGCAAATCATTGCATTGGGTGATTTCAGTAGATCTGCACAAAATGATCAGATGGACAAATACTTATGCTCCTACTATGTACTCCAAAGTCCACTCAGACAAGCATCGTTGTTGACAAGTGCCTATATTCATTCGAGTATCAACCGACGTCAACCAGTTGTCAAACTCCAAGTAATAGGAGAGTGAACGCCAAAAATATTGCTTGACGCATAGCCCAGAAGAACAGAGTCCAGTCTTTGGTCCCAACTTGTGCCTTTTGGTTATCGGCAGATATGGTAGCGAACTGTATGGCATGGAGTCTAAAGATTCCAGACAAGTTGGTTGACACGCATATTCATCTGGCACTTAATCAGTATGCACGCCAGGGATGCTCCATTTTAGTTGAACTGCACAAAAAAATTGGGTGGTTCATTTTCTCAACCTCCTCCTTTCTCGTCTGCAATGTAGAATTTTGGCGAGCTACAGGACCAAGATGAGCCAGTAAACTAGTTGGATGAAAGTAGTGTCCACGTTTCTCAAACCTCCCTCGGCACGAGGCCACTATTTGAGGATAAACCTACAAGCAAAGTTCAGATTGTCTGTGGTGCCTCTTATGTACTCGAAAGTTTACTCGTACAAGAATTAATGTTAGCAAGAAGTACCTCTGACTGAACACCATTTACCAGTCTGTACCCTAGGTAATTAAAGTTCATCCATGGATCATATTGGCTGTGATCTTAATCATTTGGATGCATAAACATACTGAACATGTGTATATCTGAATCTTTTTGTGAATTATGTATGAATATTGTCGTGTGATCTATCAATCATTTGGATGCATAGACATGCTGAACTTGTGTATATATGAATCTTTTGAGTTGTTGATACTGAATGTTGGCTATGAATATGAACGTGTCCTGTGAACCTGAGTTTGATACTAATGTTTACCATTTCTGTTGTACTTGTGTGTGAACTTGTTAGTATGCCTACTGTGGGGTATGTGACGTGTGGGTGTCAACGACACACCTTCTTGCCAAGAAGAATTGCACCTGCTATGTTAGGGTAGCTACAGCGCATCAGCTCTTTTTAATCTTTTTATTACTCTGTCTTCCCCTCTCCCCCGCTCAACCCCTGCCGTAATGTTTTCGGCCTCAAAACAAACATAGTACTGCGTTGTTTTTAGGGCATGATGAAAAATCGAGTGCTGGTTTCTGTTGGTTAGCCCACCCAGCAAATGGGCTGCTGGTCCACCACGATAGACTGGGAGGCTAAAAATACAAGTTGTGTTGGTGCAGAGGCATGTAAAAAAACACCATCGAGAGCCATCCACTGAAGAAAAAAGAAATCGCTCCTGATGTGCTTCTTCTGTCGTGCCGACGGCCCCCTCTTTAAACCTGTTCACTCGGGGATCTGGTATCATTTTTTCCAGAGGGCGAACAAGTATCAGCTAGGCCTAGGTTTTGTATTTTAACATGCGTAGCCCACGACATACGGAGACGTGGTTTCAACTTACTTTTTGAGGTCCATACCGGCCTATGGGCTTTTTCTTAAAGATCGACAGCCCAATGTATTTTTTTAATAAAATGCAGGTCTCTGTTCTATTTATCTATATATAAGAATAATAATGTTGTGTCCAATTTATGTTTTCCCTTCTAACCACATTATATATATTTATATTATTACCATTATCGTATATTTTATAGAGGCTTATATATACATTATAAAAACATCCCACGTGTTATTAACTTATAAAAGTAAATGTTTAACAGAAGTTGGCAAGGAAAATCCTGGTTGTTTTTGACTCACAGGCAAGGAAAATCCTGGTGATTGCGTACAAAAGCTTGCGAAGATTTTAAGGACCAATGTAATAATAACGCGCTCATTTTTATTTTGAGCAATAACTCGCTAATTTTTTTAATTATATATATAAAAAATGTGCCTCTCCGGTTTATTTTTTGATATTAATTACTCCTTCTAACATAACATTATATATATAACGAGCCTAGCTAATTCGTGTATTTCAAGGAAGTGCAAATGGGCTGGGATTTCTTAGAAAATATAAATGGGCCTGATTGACGCAAAATTATTTGTTCACCCAACCCAGCAAATGGAACAAAATGTTTCCTCCACCTGACAGCTGGGACCCACCGGCTGTATCTTCGCATGGAAGGAAGTGCCTCCTTGTTATGCGAAATTTTTTATTCCTCCCGTTGATAGCTGGGACCCGTCAGATTTGGTGGCGGACATGTGGGCCAACTCAGCAGATGTGTACGCAGGGCTTTGTCAACTTAATCAACAAATGATTCTAGGAGCTGGACCATTGGATGTTAATCCAACAGCCGTGCTCCTTCTTCAACCTCTGTTCTTGCTCCTGTCTCCCGCGGCACCGGAACCAGTCATGTTTCCCACTCCTCTCCATCTGCGACTCCACTACCCCGTCTTCCCCATCTCCGGGTCATTCCAGTCTGGGCCCTCGCCTCATCCACCGGCCTTAGTGCGCTCGGCACAGTGTGGTCAACGTGGTCAACAACCGAGAGTCATCGGAAGATGACTATACGTGAGAGGCTGACAGTGGGGACGCACCACGCCCATGGACGCATGCATGCAACAGAACACGACATGGTCAACGTGGTCAAGGAACGACTTCCATCAAAAGTGTATTGTACATGGAGAGGCTGACAGCTGGGTCCATGGCCACAGCAAGGAAGTGCCTCCTTATTACGCAGAAAATAATGATTCCTCCACCTGACAGTAGGGACCCACTGGACAGGCCACCATATTTTGCAAAAAAATGTTCCCCCTGACTACTGGGACCCACCTGACGGGCCACCATATTTCGCGAAAAAACCTTCGCCCTGCTGTCAACTCAGACCCACCGGAAGTGCCTCCTTATTACGCAGAAAAAATGAATACCCCCCTGCTAGCTAGGACCCACCTTGGTGGGATGCTGATTTGTGGGCCTACTAAGTTGACGGGGACGGAGGGCTTTGTCAACTTAGTCAATATGAACGATTCTAGCTCTAGTGACCGTACAATGTCCATCCAATGGCCGTAGTGCTTCTTCAACCTCTGATCTTCTTGCTCCAGCCGCCCAAAGCAGCGCCGGTCGTGCCGCGTGCTCCTGCCTCCCGTGGCCGGCTATGATGCCTCGGAGGCCTCACCGCCCCCTACTACTCCCACCACTGGCCAGGCTATCCCTCTACTCACTCACACCCCCTCTTATTCTGCGGCGATGGCAGCCTCACATCACAGCCAAATGAGTGAACCCTCATACTCCTGTATGCGTGGGCATCCACTGCCGCGTCTTCCCCGGCTCTACGTCGTCCCCTTCCTAGGCCTCGCCGTCGTCCATCGCCCTGGTGCTCTCAGTGCAGCGTGGTCAACATGGTCAAGGAACGACTTCTATCAAAAGAGTATTGTACGTCAAGAGGCTGACAGCTGGGTCCATGGCGGCCGCAAGGAAGTGCCTCCTTATTACACACAAAATAATTATTCCTCCACCTGATAGCAGGGACCCACCATCAAAAAACGATTCGCCCCCTGACTGTTGGGACCCACCATATACATCCTCACACGCAAGGAAGTGCCTGACAGTCGGGACCCACCTTGTCGAAGCGTACGGAGGATTGTCATTATGGTCGTGAACGTGTACATACATACTGGTCGATGTAGAGGCGCACACGTGTCATAGTAGAGGCGCGCATGTAGCATGTACACGCACGTACAGCAGCCAGTGTGCAAGAAAGAAAATACAGCCACGTACGTACATACGGGCGGGGTCTCGAACGCCTACTCGCGCATAGGTACGGCCAGGGCTCGTGTACATGGCTGGGTCGGAATGGAGAAACTGCATCGTCGTCGTGTTCATGGGGAGGCAACGGAATGCGTCGTGTTCATCGGGAGGCAATGGAACATGTGGGAGCCAACCGGCTTGTACGGAACATGTGATGGAAACGAGGCCTAGCGTACCGCAGAACGGAGGAAACGACCTTGTGTTCGACCAGCCACGTTCAAAACGGGATCTTGTTCATCGGGTGGGGTCTGGCGTACCGCAAAACGGAGGAAACAGACTTGTGTTGGACCTCCTACAGTCAAGACGGGGTCCTGTTGATCGGGAGGGGTGTGGCGTATTGCAAAACGGAGGAAACAGACTTGTGTTGGAGCACTATGGTCGAAACGGAGGTCCTATTCATCGGGAGGGGTGTGGCGTACCGCAAAACAGGACTCCACGAGATACTGTTCATCTCCGCCGTCGACCTCCTCTAGCCTCCATGGGCTACTGTTCATCCACAGTCAACCTCCTCCAGCCTCCACCTGTGACTGTTCATCCATGGGCTCCTATTCATCCAGCCTCCATCGCGTGCTACTCCACCGGCTACTGTTCAACAACCCCTCTCCACGGGCTCCTGTTCAACTACCCTTCCACGGGCTACTGTTCATCCACCCCTCCACCATCTACTGTTCATCCAGCCCTCCACAGGGTCGTCCTGTTCACCCAGTCCTCCACCGGGTCGTCCTGTTCATCCAGCCCTCCATTGTGTCCTGTTCATCCAGCCCCAACCGGCTCGATCGATCGGGGTCCTGTTCATCCAGAGGCAACACCACGGGGTCCTGTTCATCCACCCCCATCGCTAACTGTTCATCCAAAACCCCCCGCAACGCTCACTGTTCATCCAGAGGCAGCATCGATCGGCTTCAGTTAGCAGCAGCAGCGAAGGAATCGCTCAATCGGGTTCAGTTAACAGCCATCCATCGATTCCCTGGTTCAGTAACGCGTAGCCTGCACTGCAATCGCTCGGGTTCAGTTAGGCGACGCCTCGTTCGGGTTCAGTTAGAGCCCAACACGTCACACACACGAGCGTACGTGTATGAGAGAAACGCGAATCACTCGGCCCCCGACCATCCAACGTAACCGGGAACTCCCCAAAAATTTCCTTGCCCTCGCTTCTACCACGGTTTTTTCCGTCATGGACGGCCCAAAGAAAGTCATGCAGCTGCGTCTTCGGCCCGCCCAGGACGAAAAACCCATTTTCTGTCATGATTTTTTTGTCATAGAAGTAGGAACCCACCACATCTATGATGATACCGGGTATTGTCACAATTATCGTCATAGAAGTGTCATAAGTATGACAGAAAAAAATTTCGTTCGGCCCAAAATGTCACGGATGTGTCTTTTTTTTGTAGTGTTAGGAAGTAATGATCCCACTATTTCGGAGTGTGTTGAATCTTATTGTGATTGTTAAGAAAGTGGATTTGGAGAGGTCATGACTTTATTTAGTGATGAATCCACTATTTTGGAAGAGGTTCCAATTGATTATGAGGACAAAGTTGCTATATATGATGATTATTGTGATGACATGTATGCTATAAAGAATAATGATAACCATGAAACTTTTCATCTTGATTTTAATTTTCAATTGGATTATGCCTCACATGATAGTTATTTTGTTGAGTTTGCTCCCACTACTATTCCTGAGAAGAAATTTGCTTATGTGGAGAGTAATAAAATTTCTATGCTTCTAAATCATGAAAAGACTGCTTCATGTGATAGTTATATTGTTGAATTCATTCATGATGCTACTGAAAATTATTATGAGGGAGGAGTATATGCTTGTAGGAATTGCAATAATATCAAGTTTCCTCTCTATGTGTTGAAAATCTTAAAGTTATGCTTGTTGTGCTTTCCTATGCTAGTTGATTCTTGTTCCCATAAGTTGTTTGCTCACAAAATCCCTATGCATAGGAAATGGGTTAGACTTAAATGTGCTAGTCATATGCTTCATGATGCTCCTATTATGTTTCAATTATTATCTTTTATGTGAGCATCATTGTCATCATCATGCCTAGCTAAAAAGGCATTAAAGAAAACCGCTTGTTGGGAGACAACCCAACATTTACCCCTACTATTTTTGTGTGTCGACATAATTAAGCTAGTGTAGTAATCATGTTTTATAGCTTTTGTTTCAATAAAGTGCCAAGTAAGACCTTTGGGATAGTTTACGGTGATAGTTGTGTTGATCCTTCTGAAAATCAGAAACTTTTGTGCCCAGTAAATTAGTTTTTAATAATTCATAGCAACGTCCTTTTGATCTGATTCTTTTGGCTCTAGATTTGTACAAAAGTTTCTCAGGTTTTCGTAATTTGAATTGATTTTTGGAGTTACATAAGTATTTGTGAATTACAGATTACTACAGACTGTTCTGTTTTTGACAGATTTTGTTTTCTATGTGTTGTTTGCTTATTTTGATGAATCTATGAGTAGCATAGGAGGGTATGAACCATAGATAAGTTGGAATACAATAGATATTACACCAATATGAATTTAGAATGAGTACACAACAGTAGCAAAAGTGGTGATTTATTTTCTTATACTAACGGAGCTTACGAGTTTTCTATTGAATTTTGTGTTGTGAAGTTTTCAAGTTTTGGGTAAAGATTTGATGGACTATGGAATAAGGAGTGGAAAGAGCCTAAGCTTGGGGATGCCCAAGGCACCCCAAGGTAATATTCAATGACAACCAAGATCCTAAGCTTGGGGATGCCCCGGATGGCATCCCTTCTTTCGTCTTCATTCATCGGTAACTTTACTTAGAGCTATATTTTTATTCACCACATTATAAGTGTTTTGCTTGGAGCATAAATTTATTTTATTTTGTTTTGCTTGCTGTTTGAATAATATCCCAAGATCTTAAATTCTTAAATGTTAGAGAGTCTTCACATAGTTACTTAATTATTCTACTATGCATTGATCTTCACCTATATCTTTTTGGAGTAGTTTGTCATTTGCTCTAGTGCTTCACTTATATCTTTTTAGAGCACGATGGTAGTTTTATTTTTAAAGAAATTGTTGAACTCTCATGCTTCAATGATATTGTTTTGAGAGTCTTAAACAACATGGTAATTTGCTTAGGTTATGAATTTAGTCCTAATATGATAGGCATCCAAGAATGATATAATAAAAACTTTCATATAAATTGCATTGAATACCATGAGAAGTTTGATTTCTTATAATTGTTTTGAGATATGAGGATGGTGATATTACAGTCATGCTAGAGGAGAAATTGTGAATTTGATAAATACTTGTGTTGGGGTTTGTGAGTCCCGTAGCATGCACGTATGGTCCACCGTTATGTAACAAAAGTTGGAGCATGAGGTATTTTTTGATTGTCATCCTTTGTGTGGAGGTCGAGATCGCGCGATGGTTAACTCCTACCAACCCTTCCCCTAGGAGTATGTGCGTAGTGCTTGGTTTTGATGACTTGTATATTTTTGCAATAAGTATGTGAGTTCTTTATGACTAATGTTGAGTCCATGGATTATACGCACTCTCACCCTTCCACCATTGCTAGTCTCTCTTGTGCCGCGCAACTTTCGCCGGTACCATACACCCACCATATACCTTCCTCAAAATAGCCACCGTACCTACCTATTATGGCATAGCCATTCCAAGATATATTGCCATGCGACTTTCCACTGTTCTGTTTATTATGACACGCTTCGTTATTGTCATATTGCTTCGCATGATCATGTAGTTGACATCGTATTTGTGGCAAAGCCACCGTTCATAATTGTTTCAAACATGTCACTCTTGAATCATTACACATCCCGGTACACCACCGGAGCATTCATATAGACTCATATTTTGTTCTAAGTATCGAGTTGTAATTCTTGAGTTGTAAATAAATAGAAGTGTGATGATCATCATTATTAGAGCATTATCCCATGTGATATCAAAAAAAAAAGAGGCAAAAGAAGCCAATAAAAAAGAAAAAAGAGAGAGAAAAGAGAGAAGGGGCAATTCTACTATCCTTTTACCACACTTGTGCTTCAAAGTAGCACCATGATCTTCATGATAGAGAGTCTCCTATGTTGTCACTTTCATATACTAGTGGGAATTTTTCATTATAAAACTTGGCTTGTATATTACAACGATGGGCTTCCTCAAATGCCCTATGTCTTCATGAGCAAGCAAGTTGGATGCACACCCACTTAGTTTCTTTTTGAGCTGTCATACACTTATAGCTCTAGTGCATCCGTTGCATGGCAGTCCCTACTCACTCACATTGATATCTATTGATGGGCATCTCCATAGCTTGTTGATACGCCTTGTTGATGTGAGACTATCTCCTCTTTTTTTCTTCTCCACAACCGCCATTCTATTCTACCTATAGTGCGATCTCCATGGCTCACACTCATGTATTGCGTGAAAGTTGAAAAAGTTTGAGAATACTAAAGTATGAAACAATTCCGTGGCTGAAATCGGGGTTGTGCATGATTTGAGTATTTTGTGTGATGAAGATGGAGCATAGCCGGACTATCTGATTTTGTAGGGATAAGCTTTCTTTGGCCATGTTATTTTGAGAAGACAGAATTGCTTTGTTCGTATGCTTGAAGTATTATTATTTTTATGTCAATATTAAACTTTTGTTTTGAATCTTACGGATTTGAATATTCTTGCCACAACAGGGAAGATTACATTGATAAATATGTTAGGTAGCATTCCACATCAAAAAATTTGTTTTTATCATTTACATACTCGAGGACGAGCAGGAATTAAGCTTGGGGGTGCTTGATACGTCTCCAACCTATCTATAATTTTTTATGTATTCATGCCATGTTTACAATATTTTTACATGATTTTGGTATGATTTGATTTGAACTAACCCGACTGTCGCTATTTTCCGCAGAACTACCGTGGTGTTGTTTTTGTGCATAAATGAAAGGTCTCGGAATGCGCTGAAAATCAACGGAGATTTTTTTGGAAAATATAAAAAATAATGGAACGAAAAGCTACCGGAGGGGAGTCCCGTGGTCCCCACGAGGTTGGAGGGCGCCCCGCCCTAAGGCGTGCCCCTGCCACGTGGACTCTTCGTGGGGCCCTCTAATGTGAGACTGATGCCAACCCCTCCTATAAATCCCCAAACTTCTAGAAAGAAACCTAGATCGGGAGTTCCGCCGCCGCAAGCCTCTATAGCCACCAAAAACCATTCGGGGCCCTGCTCCGGCACCCTGCCGGAGGAGGGATGCATCATTGGTGGCCATCTTCATCATCCCGGCGCTCTCCATGACGAGGAGGGAGTAGTTCACCCTCAGGGCTGAGGGCATGTACCAGTAGCTACGTGTTTGATCTCTCTCTCTCTCTCTTTCTCTCTCTCTCTCTCTCTCTCTCTCTCTCGTGTTCTTGATATGGCACGATCTTGATGTACCACGAGCTTTGCTATTATAGTTGGACCTTATGATGTTTCTCCCCCTCTACCTTCTTGTAATGGATTGAGTTTTCCCTTTGAAGTTATCTTATCGGATTGAGTCTTTAGGTATTTGAGAACACTTGATGTATGTCTTGCGTGGGATACCCGTGGTGACAATGGGGTATTCTATTGATTCACTTGATGTATGTTTTGGTGATCAACTTGCGGGTTCCATGACCTTGGGAATCTATGCATAGGGGTTGTCACACATTTTTGTCTTGACTCTCCGGTAGAAACTTTGGGGCACTCTTTGAAGTTCTTTGTGTTGGTTGAATAGATGAATCTTAGATTGGGTGATGCATGTCGTATAATCAAACCCGCGGATACTTGAGTGACATTGGAGTATCTAGGTCACACTAGGGTTTGGTTGATGTGTGTCTTAAGGTGTTAATTTACTACGAACTCTAGGGCTGTTTGTGACACTTATAGGAATAACCCAATGGATTGATCGGAAAGAATAACTTTGAGGTGGTTTCGTACCCTACAATAATCTCTTCATTTGTTCTCTGCTATTAGTGACTTTGGAGTCACTACTAGAAAAAGGCCTGTTAGTGGCGCACCTATTTTTGCCATTAATGGCGCACTATAGGTGCGCCACTATTACCACGGCACTAGTAACAAATAGTAATGGCGCGCGTTTGGTGCGCCATTATTATGCCTAGAAGTGCGCCATTACTATCTGACTTAGTAATGGCGCACCACATAGAAGTGCGCCATTACTAACAATTTTTTTTAAACTTTTTTCTAGCATTTTTTTTCAATTTTTTTTAGAAATTTTGTTTTCGTTTTTTCTTAATCTCAGGTCACTATGGCTTAATCTCGGGTCAATATGCTTAATCTCAAGTCAAATCGCACTTCGTAGTCAAACTTCCCAGAAGGTCACCCATCCTCACACTACTCCAGCCCGAGCATGCTTAACTTCTCAGTTCTATCCAACCTCAGGACCAGCTCACTTAACATGCACTTGTTGATATATTTATCATATCAATCCTATTAAACCTTGTTGATGTCTAGGACTTTGTTCATGTTCATGAGTGTGATGAAATTTTGAAAAAATATTTCAAACTTCCCGGTCATGTTACCTATCATATTTTGAAAAAAAATCCCTCAAAAAAATTCAAAACCAATTTCTTTTCTGTTACTAGTTGCGCACCTAGCAAATGGTGTGCCATTAGTAAGTTTGAATTTTTTTTCCATTTTCCCCCCTCTAGATCTTAAAAGCCACGTATCTTTTATTCTGTTAGGTTTTTGGAGATTCTAAAAATCTTCAACCGGGCCCCACCCGTTGAATTCGGATGTAACTTTCCGAATAGAAGGTTTTTCATATAAAAAACTTTTTAATCCGAGTTCGTATGCAAAAGTTATGCCCATTTTACTAATTTCTAGAGAGATTTTGCAAATAAAGTTGAAATTCATATTTGTAAATTTTCCCAACAACTAGACCACATATCACATGGGAAACTTATTTTTTTTGACATTTACCTCATTTTCTTTTATTTTTTAAACTAAAAAGGCGGTTCACGGTGGGGGGTGGGGGGTGGGGTGGGGTGCATTTGGTGAATTTTTCGGCCACCTAGAAAGTTATGGTCTTTCGGGTCCATCCTGATGTTATAATCCTCTCAGCTGATGAGGGTTGAAAAGGAGTTTGAAATTTAGTAATGGCACACCTTCACAAAGTGCGCCATTACTATGTGTATGACTTGGTCAAACCTTGGTCAAAGTTAGTAATGGCGCACTTTGTATAGGTGCGCCATTACTAAGTTTGACATAGTAATGGCGCACCTATGCAAAGTGCGCCATTACTAAGTTTGACCAAGGTTTGACCCAGTCATACACATAGTTATGGCGCACTTTGTAAAGGTGCACCATTACTATGTCAACTTAGTAATGGCGCACCTATACAAAGTGCGCCATTACTATGTGTATGACTGGGTCAAACCTTGGTCAAACTAAGTAATGGCGCACCACACACCAGGTGCACCATTAGTAATATGGCCATTAATGGCGCACCTATATCTGGTGTGCCACTGCTATATAGCAGTGGCGCACCACATACATGGTGCGCCATTAATGTCCATATTAGCAATAACCGTTTTCCTAGTAGTGAGTGACTCTTTGTTGCATGTTGAGGGATTTTTAGATGATGTAATTATGTTATTATTGTTGAGAGAACTTGCACTAGTAAAAGTATGAACCGTAGGCCTTGTTTCAAAGCATTGCAATACTGTTTTTGCTCACTTTTACCACTTGCTACATTGCTGTTTTTATAATTTCAAATTACAAAAACCTATATCTACAATCCATACTGCACTTGTATCACCATCTCTTCACCAAACTAGTGCACCTATACAATTTACCATTGTATTGGGTGTGTTGGAGACACAAGAGAATCTTTGTTATTTGGTTGCAGGGTTGTTTGAGACAGACCACCTTCATCCTACGCCTCCCACGGATTGATAAACCTTAGGTCATCCACTTGAGGGAAATTTGCTATTGTCCTACAAACCTCTGCACTTGGAGGCCCAACAACGACTACAAGAAGATGGTTGCATAGTAGACATCACATTGCTTCCTCGCCATCAAGAAGCTAGGTACCTATTAGATATGCATCTTGATCAAGAGAATGTACAATCATATGTAGCAAAATATACTAGAGAAACACTAAAAAGAAAGGGTTAGCAACTAAATGCAACATATAGTATTCAAACTAATTAATAAGAGGTACGCTGGTCATCGCACCCAAACTAACAAAGTAGCGTTACGCAAGTTTGGCAGGGACCGTGGACATCACAAATTTTCATCGCTACAGAAAATATACAAGTTCAACCGACACATATCATCATCATCGGCATCGTAAATCACTAGAAGTTCCATCCTTCCATATCATCGAGGATGGACCCTAGCTTCTTGAACGACGTGTGGTCATGACGTTGCATGCCTATGCGAGTTCGGACGTTAGCTCGTGATATAGGGCCATGGTGGAACATCCCCTTCTCATTGATCACTTCTTTCATGATGATCGTCGCAATGTCCCTTTGGATGCGAAAGAAGTCATCTCTATGTTTATAATCTGCTTCTCCATGAGATTCTACCCACTTGCGGATATGATCATCGTTTTTGTTTGTGATGCGAAGCTTTTGGTGATCCGTGCTGAACTCAATCATGAGATAGGGGATGTATAATCCATCTTTCTTGCTTGGTTTAGGGACATGGATGCAGCAGAAGTTAGTTTTATGCGCGAAACTCATCTTCTTGTTCCTTTGTTTCCTGATCTGCACGTGTCCACCCCTAATGCTGAAGCCTTGGAGAGAATCGTCTAGAATATTCATTATGTGGGTGTAGTTCTTGTTCTCGTAGTTTCTGGTAGGGTCCAAATACATGTCATGGGAGACTCGCAGGTAAAGAACGATAAGGACGGCGCGCCCGTTGCTGTGGGGAAAAAGACACCTCAAATTATTCTCCATATGAGCGACAAGGAATGATTGAAATGTATGAAAGGGTTGTCCGGAACTGACTTACTTTTGATGATAAGGCAGGAGGACAATTTCTTGGTCCTTATTCTGTACCATGAAGTATTGGAGGTACTCCCTGGCAGTTTCACGCTCAAAGTCACCGAGACTCAAGAAGGACTCGTGCATGTAGTACGGATCCACCACACAGATTTCCGAGACTTCTTCTCTCTTCATGACGGAGCTCATATGTAGCGCAAAAAGGCAGATGATTGTAAAATCTTGCCGCCTTGTCAGAAACATCTCAAAGATATGGTCAAACCGCGGGAAGAACACCTCCGCGGGCCGTGTGTCGACATAGCACTTCCCCTCAGGCACATGAGCCGTGTATGTCAGATATCCTGGATCCTTTGAGGCTAGTAGGCTTTTCTCAGTCGACAGCACATGGTCGTGCAATCTCTTGAGATCCCCTGATAGTGCCTCCAGCGGTTTTGGCGGTAGCCTCAGCTCGCCCGTGACATGGAACATGGCCGCACCTTTGATGGGTACCTCTTCAGAATCCACCGTCTGGTTGTTATGTGCTCTGTCTTGTTTGTAGGAAGCCGATCCTATCTTCCCCGATCTCTTTCTCTCCTTTTTCTTGGGCACACCTTCCAGACCCTTCCTTAACCACTGCCCCAGTGTTGCCGGGCTAAGCACTGTACGACCCTCGGCTAGTTGAGCTTGTGTTGAGGCGGCATCTTCAGGTGTGTCCTTTGAGGATTTCATGAAGAGAGACTTCTTGCAATCCCTTCTAGGATGTTCCTGCCCGGGCAGATGATCCATATCCTCATTAGCACGCTGATAGCCCGATTCGTCATATGGCTGACTCATGATATCTAAGTCACCATCATAGGCGCCTGTATTGAGGAAACCCATTGGGTCCTCCGTCTCCTCCATCTCATCATCCATTCTTTGTTCTACGGGGCCGATTACATCAGCCACTATTGGACCCCCTTCATCACGTCGTCCACCGCTCTCACCCGGCACTACAAGAGCTGGTAATTGCGTAGGAGGGGTGGTGGTCTCCGTACATGCTTGTTAATGTGTGGTTATTGGTGTGCTCTCGGCCAGCTCCAGACAAAGAAGATTCTTCGCCATAGCAGCACCCAACTCTTGCACCTTCCAATCCGCAGTGGGGTCTCGTCGTCCTCTCCCCCTAGCCGTAATGGAGGAGGCAAATCCTTGTGCCCTGATTTCACACTAGACTAGTTAACCCTAAAGTGCCCAGCGGGCATCGGATGGTTGTGGAACGTGAGTTGCAAGGGCTTCGTTATCACCCCCTTTCACATGTCCACCTTCTAGCCTTTGATCAAGTAGAGTATGGTGCACGTGGTTTCGTTGGCCTGCAAACACATGTCTGTGGCGTAAAACATCCATAATGCAATGCAAATGGAATATTCTAGATATATATGTTGGTGCGACATGTAATTACCATGAGGGCATCGAGCTCAGCCAAAGACGAAGGCCTGCCTAGCACGCCAGAGACTGAGGATGGGCTGCTATAAGCAGGTGCGGGTGCGGTGCGGGTGTGATAGTAGGCCCGGTTGCGTGAGCAGGTGATGGTGCGGTGGTGTTGTTCACCAAGTTGCTACCGATGAAACTGGGCATGGGGAAATCATTACCATCTTGTCTGGATTTTCTTCGTCTAGTTGATGATAGCCGGGACCAAGTTAGTAGCAAAATCATTTCTGCAGGCATTTACAGCTGCATCTACTACCCGCTTTAGCAAATCATGTTTCTCCTTGCTGCTTTTTGCGCGTCCTCAGCTTCTTTTTTCTCGATCGCAAGCTTCACCTTCTTGTCGATGTCCGCCTGACTAAACTTCCTTTTCTACTTCTTGGCCTCCGGGCCCTCATTGTGAAACACCTTCCACGTGGTGCCGTCTCCGGTGCCGTGCAGACGTTTAATGCCCGGTTGGGAGGGGTATCCCACTTGGGCCTCATCAGCAAAGTAGGGCTTTCGGCTGCAAGCTGGTGTTGCTTCTCGTGTAGAAGGAACGTGAACCTTTTACGAATGTGTAGTCGACTTGATCAGGAGCTAAATGTAAGGTGGTAAAAGAATAATTACCAGTAATCTAATCAATCTTGTCCATGTAAAAAACCTTCCTTTTCTTCACTAGTACGCGTTGGTGCTATACAAACGGTTTTAAATCCCTTTCCGTGACGACATTTGGAACCGTCGCCAAGTGAGTATGGGCAATAGGGGGGGTCCTTCCCACACGACCCAGAAAGCGTCGGGGATAGGCCCTCCTGGCACACAAGCTGGCTTGTGTGCAATCGGGCGAGGCATGGAAACCCAATTATTTCCATTCGTATGTACATCCCACACGGTGAATCCCAAGAAAATATTTCTGTTCATATGTATATCACACACAGTCAATCCAAGGAGTACGTTTCCGTTCTTATGTACATCCCAAACGATTAGTCCGCTATAGCCGTGTGAAAAATGTGGACATCAACATTTAATCTGCCGATATGTTTGTGATAGGTACGTTATTGCACACAGTTCAAGAATGTAAAATGTGTGTGGTGCCTCTACTAACGCCAACGTGTACATTTTCGTCATTGTGTGCGATTGGTATTCCTATCACATGCGCACACTGGTTTGAAATGTTTGCGGTATTACCGTGAATCACACACGCATATGAGACGAAACCGTGTGTGCGTCTGAAGGGCATCGCAAACATTTCACGTCATAGAAATGTCTGTTTTCTTTTTTCATCGCACACGCTATTTTCTTTCTAACTGTGTGACATTATTATATTTGCTCCTGTAGAATTTTTTTGGCAGTAATTTATTATTCGAATTGGAATTTTTGAAATATGAAACATGCAATTCAAATTCTCTGCACAATGGTTCAACAATGAATCCACAAATAAAATTGTTAGTACAATATGTTCAGTAATTACAGGATTAGACAACACTTAACTACAGTATTTACAGGCGGTAAAGGTGAAGAGACAAGTGTAAATCATTCTGATTGCCGATGTTGTTGAAGAAGCGGAATGCCCATATGTGCCTTCCTGCATGCCATAGGCACGAACAACTTTTGTCCAACCCCTTATGACGATCGCCCGCTCATCCGTCACTGCCTTTAGGAAGACTTCTAGAGCATTATGATGGTAGTATGAATTATATACTTTAACCTTAGTTGCCTCCACTCTGGTCATGTAGTTTGCAAGGTAATCATCAGTAAATAGCTTCGGAAACCACTGAAAAGAGAAAAATATCAGATCATGAGGTCTATTAGAGTAACTTGTTTTGGGCAGGGGAAAAGGCAACAGATTACTTACCATCCTAAAGTTCACTGATGTCTTGGACAAAGTGTAAATAAAGAGCTTAATTCCCATCACCCATTTCTTTCGCCTAACAATCTTTCTTAGTTTCCTCACTTGATGCTTGTTCATGAATATCTCATTGCCCCATACATAAAAGGGATCGAAGCGTGGATCAGTTCGCTCATATATGTACTTACAAGCAACCAGTAAATGTTAGAAGCTAAATGAGATTGCACAAATGATGTAAAATACAACTACCTACATTCCTAAGTACAAGTATTTTTAGAGATTTCAATATGAACTACATACGGATGTATATAGAATTATAGATATAGTTTAGATTAGAATCTAGATTCACTCATTTTGCTCCTTATGTAGTCTATATTGGAATCTCTAAAAATACTTAAATTTAGGAATAGATGGTGTATAAGACATGGGATGCAGCTAACCTCGACGGCAAACAACAACGTCCCCCATTGTAGCATGTGTAAGTACATGGAAAGCCAATATTAACTACAACAGGGTTAACATCCACCAAAAATAGCAAATGGTAATAAAACGGCAGCATCTGTAGTGATATCTTCATTGCGAAAGAGTAGCACGGTAGCAAAGGGATGGGTTAAAAAATAGATACAACTGTTAATTGCAATAGGCTTAACAACATCCTAATTCATCTTTTGTAAGTTTGTAGCCATTGAAATACAGTTGTTTAAAAATGGATACAACTGTTAATTGCAACAGGCTTAATGGCCATTGAAACTGGTACTGATAAAAATGCAATTGGCAGAGTTAAACATCACAAGGCAGGTGCTGCCAGAGCAGATAATGGCCCAGTTGTCTATAAAAAGGTAGGGGAACTAGCTAAAACGTGTTAGGCATGTTTACTACAAGATGCTTAAGACATCGACCGTACAAAACATAGCCATTAATTGCAACTGGTATTGGTAAGATTGAACTGGTGAGTTCATACTTGGTAAGTCCTGAGAGGTAGTTGCTGGGGCACTTCATCTTGGCCAGAGCCCGCCCAAAGTCAGCGGCGGCGGAGGCAAGCTCTTCCTCCGGGTCGAAGCGTGGATCAGTGCCCCCGACATGTGTACCTACAAGAAGCAAGTAAATGTTAGAATCCAAACTGCAATTGCACAAATGATGTAAAATACTGTAAGACATGGGATGCAGCTAACCTCGACGGCAAACAACAACATCGCCCGTTATGGCCCTGCGTAAGTACATGGATAGGCATGTTAAGTACAACAGGGTTAGCATCCACCAAAAATAGCAAATGGGCAGCATCTCTAGTATATCTTCATTGCAGAGAGTAGCATGGTAGCAAAGTTTGTTGCTGGTATTGGTGAAATTGAACTGAATAGTTAATACTTGAACATCACAGAGTGTGCAGTACTGAAATAAACAAGGCACGAACATGCTTAATACATCAACCGTACGAAACATAGCCATTGCAAGTGGTATTGGTAAGATTTAGCTGGCCAGATCATACCTGTTAAGTCCTGGGAGGTAGTCGCCGGGGCACTTCTTCTGGACCAGAGCCTGCACCATGTCAGCGGTGGTGGAGGCGAGGTGTTCCTCCGGGCCTTCGTGCCATGGACCGCAATCAGCTCCTCGACCTCCACGTGATATGTGGTTGGGCTTGCACAGTGATGCTCAGGAGGTAGGGATGGTGGGGATTTGGAAGCATGAGGATGTTTCGCAGGTGCCATTTAAGCAATTAGGCGGGGGCCATGATAGAGATCGGTGGGTTACCTGACTGGATCCGAGCAGAACGTAGATGTGGTTGAAGCTGTGGTGGCGGTAGCGACAGTTTGAGCTACCAGTTGGCGGATGCGCAGGGGCATTGGGGGGGGGGGGAGGGGGAGGTGGGGGGGAGATACTAAGGAAATTTGATGGGTGGGGATGTGGTTGGAGGAATAAATTCTGAAATAGCGCTCCTAACGAAAATTTCACTGCGAAACTTGAAAATTTGGTGGGGGAAACACACAACACAGACGAAGCACATAAGATACTCGTGTGCGAGAAGGCAGAAAATTGGTAGTTCCCATCTCCAAAAAAATGTACACGTGTAGTCGATTTTTTTCTGTCAAGCAAAAAATGCACACGAGTACGACATAGAACCGTGTGTTTTATGATCTTCTAATGATTAACGCAAAAAAGCGCACACAGTCACACATGCTAATCAACGCTCAAAGCCCTCAAAGGATGCTCATTGTACATTAATACTACAAACTTAAAGTACTACTGGTAATTTGCTCTAATACTACAAACTTAAACAACTTCTCACATGCTGCCATCGGGGCATGCTGGCCAGACGCCGGCGTTCTCCTTCCCGGCCATGTAGGCGGCAGCCAACTGTGCTTTGATCGCTGCCAAGCTCTCGTCATCACGGCGTGCGGCCTCTTCTTTCTTGCGGCGGCGGGACTCTCTTTCCTTGACTGCTTTCTGCCTTTTCCGATCCTCGTGTGCGGCTTTGGCCACCTCTAGATCCATCGCCCATTTGGCCATGGCGGCCTTAAAGTCCGCCCACATAACTGTGTGGCTGCCGACGGTGATGAACTCGGTGCGGCGAGATGCCGCCGCTTCCTTACCATGTGTGCGGTCGCGGGCGGCGAGGAACGCCGCGCGGCAGGATGCCATTGCTTGCTTACCGGTTACTGTGCGCCGCAGTGCCATGAACGATGCTTGGAAAGAGCTATGGGACGGAGGGGCCTGGCATCCATACAGTGTGGTGGTTTTTAAGAGCTCATTGACAAACGACAAAGGAAATTTGGCTTCCCTTACAATTTTGCTCGTTCATTATCGCACACGGTTCATCTCGGTCGCTTCTGGAAATAGTGTGCGCTGAGGCTATTGTGTGTTGCACGTTATAATTGGTCGGAACCCCAGCCACGTGGCTCGCGTGTGTGCACCGTAGGATGCGCCATGATCGAACGGCAATCCACGTCCCTCACATCACATCCGTGGAGCTATAGCTGGATTGGATTTATATGCGCCAAATGCCTAGAAAATGCACATAATCCCTTAAATATGGTAAATGAGCCCGGAAAAATGCCAAATTTGAACACGGTGATTTGCAGGGTGTATGTTCTTCGTAGAAAAAAACTCCAGGGCAAAAAACAAAGAAAATTTGGATTCCCCTTCAATCTTGGTGATTTCCCTCTCGAAAGCATGGAACTTCCCCGGCGATGGTTCGATTTATGAAGGGCGTGCATGACGACATAAGCCAAACCTTCTCAAATTTTCACCAGGGCATGGTGAGGGCATACCATGGCACCATGCCAGGCGTCATGTTTTTCAATCATTTATTTCATTTTTTCTATAGTTGAAAACCCAATAAACAAACGTTTGTGGTTGACTATTGCCACACATTTTATCGAAATATCTGTCCATTCCTTGTAAAAGGCATGAGAATTTACTAAATGGCACGAGCATCGTTTTCCAAACTGTTCTTGTGCACCCTTTCATGCACCGATTGTTTGAACTTGAATTATGGGCATTAATGCCTACAAAATACACACAATCCCCTAAGTATGGTAAATGAACCCGAAAAAGTGACAAATTTGAACGTGGTGACTTGTAGGGTGTATGTACATCTTAGAAATAAACTCATGGACAAAGGACAAAGGAAATTTGGATCCCCCTTCAATCTCTGTGATTTCCCTCTCAAAACCATGAAACTTCCTCGATGATGGTTCGATTTATGAAAGGCGTGCATGACGACATAAGGATAACATTCTCAAATTTTTACCAGGGCATGGTGAGGCCTTACCATGGCACCACGCCAGGCGTCATGTTTTTCAAGCATTTATTTCATATTTTGTATACCCAGTAAACGATGTGTTTATGGTTGACTATATATTGCCACACATTTCCTTGAAATATCTGTCCATTCCTTGTAAAAGGCATGGGAATTTACTAAATGGCACGAGGATGGTTTTCCAGACTGTTCTTGTGCACCTTTTCATGCACCGATTGTTCGAATTTGAATTATGTGCATTAATGCCTAGAGAATGCAAATAATCCCCTAAATATGGTAAATGAACACGGAAAAGTGTCAAATTTGAACATGGTGATTTGCAGGGTGTATGTTCATCATAGAAAAAAACTCATGGACAAAGAGACAAAGGAAATTTGGACCCCCTTCAATCTTTGTGATACCCTCTCGAAACCATGGAACTTCCTCGGTGATGGTTCGATTTATGAAACGCGTGCATGACGACATAAGGATAACATTCTCAAATTTTTACCAGGGCAAGGTGAGGCCATACCATGGCACCACGCCAGGCGTCATGTTTTTCAAGCATTTATTTCATATTTTGTATAGTTGTTACCCAGTAAACGACGCGTTTATGGTTGACTATTGCCACACATTTCCTTGAAATATCTGTCCATTCCTTGTAAAAGGCATGGGAATTTACTAAATGGCACGAGGATGGTTTTCTAGACCTTTCTTGTGCACCTTTTCATGCACCGATTGTTCGAATTTGAATTATGTGCCTTAATGTATAGAGAATGCAAATAATCCCCTAAATATGGTAAATGAACATGGGAAAGTGTCAAATTTGAACGTGGTGATTTGGACCCCCCCTTCAATCTTGGTGATTTCCCCCTCGAAGCCATGGAACTTCATCGGTGATTGTTTTATTTATGAAAGGCGTGCATGGCGACATAAGGAAAACATTCTCAAATTTTTACCAGGGCATAGTGAGGCCAAACCATGGCACCATACCAGGCGTCATGTTTTCCAAGCATGTATTTCACTTTTTTATACATTAATTCCGGGTTCGTTTGGCTTGTTTTATACATTATTTGAATTTCTGGGCATTTAATGTGCATAATTCAAATTTGAACTACAAGCACATGCTCCAGTGCACCAAAGTTTGTTGAAAAAATCACATGTGTGTCCTTGGGTGAATTTTTAGGTCCCATGCAAGAAATGGGAATGAAATTTAAACATCTGGGCATCATGGCTTGGCCGGAAAGATTGAGAAACTTGGTTTTTTAATTCATGTAAATCCAAAACACGCCTGAAAATCATGAAAGTTGGCATGATGGCATGACATGGCACCAACATGCTGTGGTAATTTTTTGGCCGAATTGGGACAAGCTTTGGTATAAGCTGCTTGCAAACCGGAGCTTCTCTCAAGAAGGCTCGTGGTTCCGAGAGGGAACGTGTCACCTCCGTGTGCGAAACGACATACGTACACGTACTGCCTTCTCCCGCCTTAATTTGTTTACATAGGTAGATTGGACCAAATAGAAGTATCGTGCTAAATTTTTTAATTATTCTGGGTTCGTTTGGCTGTTTTTGTACATTAATTGAATTTCTGGGCATTTAATGTGCATAATTCAAATTTGAACTAGAAGCACATGCTCCAGTGCACCAAAGTTGGTTGAAAAATCACATGTGTGTCCTTGGGTGAATTTCTAGGTCCCATGCAAGAAATGAGAATGAAATTCAAACATCTGGGCGTCGTGGCTCGGCCGAAAAGATTGAGAAACTTCGTTTTTTAATTCCTGTAAATCCAAAACACACCTGAAAATCATGAAACTTGGCATGGTGTCATGACATTGGCACCAACATCCTGTGGTAATGTTTCTGTCTGATTTGCGAAGGCACACACATTCAAAATCAACAAAGTCATTTTGGAACAAGTCATGTCACGTTACAAATCAGAAACACAACTATTATTGAAACCGTGGCTGTTCTACTTACTAATTACGTGCCACCACATGTCCCTTTTTTTATTGGCTAGGAGGTGCCATGCGGGGTAGCTATTTGAATACGGGAGGCGTGCGATCAGACCCCTGCGCGTGCTCATCGAGAGGAGAGCCCTTTGACCTCTATCCACCGTGCACCTCCCTCCCAACGTCTCCATTAATGGCACCCGAGCGCCTATTTCATGACGTGGCTATTTCTCACTGGACTGAGATTTAAGAGAGAAAAGTGAAAATCTGAAAAGATAGTTTTGCACGGATATTGATATAAGATCCGACAGACCTATATAGCATCAACTGCGACTTATAGCAAGCGTGATGAACATAAGGACGATGACAGTGGATACTAATTGTCTCACATATCTAGGAAGATAACTAAAAAAGTCACATGCGGCTACGCCCGAAATACACAAGGGCAAAAGCAGAAGCAGGATGCATACAACGATCTGGCTCGCTGATCTCTACTTTCTTGATGCACTGCAGGTCGCGGAGACTAGTTCTCGCCATGAGCGGCGATGATCTCTTTCATCAGTTTCATGTCCTTAATACAATGGCTCAGAAGCAACCGCGGATTCCTCCACCAGCCTTTCACGCTCCATGCGGAGCATGGCATTCTCGTCCATAAGTTTCTTGACAATGACGCTCGTCCTCTTCAACAAGGCAGCGGTCTTCTCCGCCTGCTCGCCCTTTCGGCGATCTTCGCCGTCAGCAGGTCACGGTCGGCCTGGAGTTGTTCAAATGAGGCATTCAACTCATCCTGCAGCTTCATCCAGCTAGAGATCTGATCCATCTGGCTATGGACGATCATATGCATGCACCTGTAAGAGTCCTCGCCTGCCCGCGAGAGATTTTCCCACGCTGCCGCGGCGCGGGAGGACATCTCTGTTGCATTCGCGGCGCGGCAGGACATCTCTTCTTCTTCCACGGCACGACCGAACCAGTCTACTGCATCGACGATGTGGCGGGCCCTCCGTGCTACTTCGACGGTGCGGCGACACCTCCGTGCTGCTTCGGTGGCGCGACAGGACATGTCGGCTGCTTTCGCGGCTAAGCGGGACATCTCTCGTGCTTCTGCTTCCATGGTCGCCTCTCCGTGGTGGTAATCCCTCGACCGAGAACTCCATCTGACCATGGCAGACGCAAGAGAACGATGCGGAATGACTTGTTTGCTTTTGTGGATGAGGAGGTGGGGAAGGAATGTGCAGTCATCTTGGCATAGTACAGTATTTATAACTAAGTACTAAAATGCTCCTAAGTGGTAAACCGTTTAGGTTTTGATCGGTGTGAACAGGTTTGCAATTTGGAAGGTGACGGGACGCAGGCTCAATATTTATTGATGGTTCTATAATTTCTAAGTGCGGCACTATTCTCGGACGGCGTAACATGGGCACGCTTTCTCGACCGCGTACGTGGAGTTTGGTGCACCGCAATCGGCAATGTCAGCACACGTTTTGTTCCAAGAACCGTGTGCGCTCGTTATTACCATCACGCACGCTTCTTTTTATTAGAATGTGTGCCCGTCTAGTGCACACACATTGATCTGTCTAACTGTTTCTGTTTGTTATGGATAATCGCAAACAGTTCATCCGTGTGAAGTGTATGCCATCAATCGCACACACCTTTGATCTGGCTGACCGTTCCTGTTCTGTTGCCTAATCGCAAACAGTTAATCCTTCTGAAGTGTATGCCCTCAATTACACACACCTTTATCTAGCTGTCCATTTTTGTTGTTCCTCCTCATCAGAAACAGTTCATCCGAGTGAACCGTATGTTGTGTATCACACATGCCTTCATCTGGCTGCCCGTTTCTTTTGTTCCTCCTCATCACAAATAGTTAATTGAACTGAACCGTATTCCATGCATCGCACACGCAACTAAAATCTGAACCATGTTTGATGCATCCATCATCGCAAACGTTTTAGGCATTTTTGACGGTTCTCTGACATCACCGTTTGCGATTTTTGCATCGCACACAGTTTCTCAAAGGGTCTCTGATCGTAGTGTCGCGTTAGCAGCATCCTGCAGTAGTGCTTGTCCCATTTGTAGCGGGCTCTGATGAAGTCACGCTCCAGGAGGTTGGTGAACTTCGCGAAGGGGTCAGGGAGACCCGCGGCTTCACGTTCCGCGTCCTCCTTATCCCATATGGGCCTTTTGCCAAGGTAGCCACGGCTTCTGAGGCGATGCTTCCCCGTGTTCCTTTGCTAAAAGCTCTTGAATTTCGCAGCCTTAGCCTTGGCTGCATCGGTAGCGAATGTTTCATTGAACTTTTCGAACTCCTCTTCCATAAGTGTCAGATTTTCCTCCAGAATCTTGGACATGGGTTCCTCAGCCTCAATAGCTCGCTTCACCGTCCCTTTCCAAGAGGCCAAATCATTGTTGAACATGCCCATGGCGTGATTGTTAATCTTTTTCATCTTCGAATCATCCCACGGTTGCTCTATGCTATCATCTCAGTCGAGGAACATGAATCTCTTGTGCAACTTCATCAGGAGCAACTGCCTCAAATGTTCTTTACTCCTTAAGTCATCATCGCTAATGCTCACACATTCCCGTAGGATGCATCCTACTTGGTTCCTTTAGCACTTGCGAGCTTCTTCCGGCTCTAATGGCTCAAACTTGCTAGGTGCCATCTTTGTGATCACTAGTCGTCCGATGCCGAGTTTGTTAGGTTTTCGTATCCTCTGCTTCTTCTGCATCTTCTCTCTAGTAGCAGCATTGGTGCCAGTATCTTCCACACCGGTACCTTCCCGCAGGTCTCGGTGCTACCATCGGTGTCGGCACCGTCGGGGTCGATGTCGGTGTTAGTACCATCATCGAGGCCGACCTGCAAATCTTGACTATGCTTAGCAGACAAAAAGTTGAGGTACTCTTGTTCACCCTCATAATCCATCTCATCTGCATCTTGGTCAGAAGGCTCGGTTTCTTCGTTGTTCGACATGTTTCCTATGATTAAGTCTCCTTGTTTAATTCTAAAACTATGAAAAAATGAGAAATGAAATAAAAAAGATCTATGTTTGCCGGAAAGCCGTTCCCAGCAACTTTCGGCACTTGATATGCCTACATTCTAGCACAATTCATGCCAAAATTCACGGAAAATTTCGGCATAACCTCTGCTAAAAAGTGGACATATTGAGCGCTTGAAATTCATAGGAACGGAAATGAATCAACATTCTGGCGAAACATAGGCCACTCAGATCATTTACCCTGCAGATCACATGTCCAAATGACATGTCCAAATGACATGTCCAAATCACATGTCCACATATCAGATGTCCACATATCACATGTCCACTTCAAATTTGCATATAAAATGAAGAAAAGTATTGAACTTGAAGAAAAATGCAAGAAGTCATGTTTTTTTAAAATATAGAACTAATCTGTCCACTTATAATTCTAATTAACTAACTAGCACTATAAAATTTAATTAACAACAATTGCTTCAACTAAAAAATGCAAGAAACCTATATAATCAATTCTGTTTTTTCTTACACTAAAAAATAGCCTAGGGTTCATACTATTTCATACCAACTAGCACTAAATAGCAGAGAAGTGGGGAGGGGAGAGGGCTTACAGAGGGCGGAGAGAGAGATGGGGTCGGGAGAGATGGCGCGTCAGCGAGGCGAGGCGGGTCGGGGGAGATGACACGACACCGAGGGGCGTGGGGTCGGGGGAGACGGGGGAGAGCGCTGGGGTTGGGGGTGAGCACCGGGAGGGGGGCGAGCGCGAGGACGGGGGCGAGCGCCGGGGTCGGGGGCGAGCGGCGGGACGGGGCCGAGTGTCGGGGTCGGGGGCGAGCGCCGGGGTCGGGCTTTGGCGGCGACGACACGGGGGAAGAGAGAGTGGGGATTTTGGGGAAAAGCAGAGGCGGGAAGAAGCATAGAGAGTGAAGATTTTGGGGGTTAAGTCGATGTAGCAGTAGCGCGTTCCGGACAAACGCGCTATAGCTAAGTTAGCTATAGCGCTTTTGCACAGACTGCGCTACTACTATTACAAATAGCTATAGCATTTTTGTCAGAAAGCGCTACTGCTATTACAGATAGCCATAGCGTTCTTATGCAGAAAGCGGTACTGCTATAGCCAGTACCTGTAGCAGTTTTCCTATTTGTTTCTTCTATTTTCTTTTCCTTTATTTTCTCTTCCTTTTCTTTTATTTTCTTTTCCTTTTTTCCGAGAGCAGTGAACGAAGGGAAGGTGATACAATGTATATAACTAAGGCGATATATATTGCATCATTCGACGGTTAAGTATGTATACAAAAGAGGAACATATATATTACATCATTTGACCAATGCATAATGGCCAAGTGTGTACACAAAATAGGAACATATATATTACATCATTTGACCAATAACATACGGTTCCTCAGCATTGACGTTTTTGTTTTTGAGTGAGCTTCTTTCCCTTCTTGTTCGTTGAAGAATAATTGAGCCCCTCATTGTGACTTTTCCTTTTCCATGGAGTATGATCTTTCTTAGGTAATGTTTCCTTGATTCTTGTTTTGACATATACTTCATCATCATTATCATCTTCCCTCATTGGGTTGCCGTACTGGTCGTAGTCTTCCTCATTGGCGACTCCATCCATTCCAATGATGTTACTTTTGCCTCTCCTCACGACAACATGCACTACAAAAAAATACACTTCCATGATGATACGTGTTTGTCACAGTAGGTCGCGTTTTTTGTCATGCATGTACATCCATGACAAATTTATGACAGAATCAAGATAGTCATACCTGTGCTGTCGTAGAAGTGTTCCATGACATTACGAAAATTATCATCATGAAGTGTCCACTTCCATGACGATAAATCGCGCGTCACAGAAGTGCTTTCGTCAAGGGTGACCGACACGTGGCATCCACCGTAACGGAACGCCGTTAAGCTATCGGGTCGGGTTTTGGATCCGATAACCCGTTAACAGCCCCGACCAATGGGGATTTTCCACGTGTAAAATCATCATTGGTTGGAGGAAACACGTGTCTGCTCATCGTTGGGACAGATGTCATCCACTCATTGGACGGAAGGCGCCTATGATACGTCCACACGTGGCACGGCCCAACAGAGGCCCATTCCTGTGAAAAGGCCGACCCGTTTGACTTGGTCAAAATGTGGCGGGCCGGCCCATGGAAAGCCTGTTAACGGCCTGTTCGCATATAGCCCATTTACAACCCACTAACCCAAGGCCCGTTACGCCCTATCCGAATTAGGCCCAGTAGCGTCATCTGGGCCACCCAATATGATTCCAGCCCGTTTTCACTTCTGGCCCATGTATGGCCCATGACGTCTTTCGGCCCATATGAGGCCCTATGTAACTCTTGGCCTATTAACGGCCCGTGGTGAAACTAGCCCGTAATGAACAGTGTATCACTTAACACCCATTAACGGCCCGTGGTGAAACTGTCTCGTAATGAACAGTGTATCACTTTATACCCATTAACGGCCCGTTATTCCATTGGGCCGTTTCCAGCCCATGTTATCTTTCGGCCTTCTCAGAGCCTATTTATTCTTGGGCTCATTTCTAGCATTCATTTACTTACGGCCCATTACTGTCATTTTCTGCTTGTGGGTCAAATTCAGCTCGTGGTTGCAGTCGGCCCGTTTGTGGTCCGTTAATACGTTGGGCCGTTTTCATAGTGTCATGAAATACGGCCTATTAACGATGGCCCGTTATGGTCGGCCCATGAACGGACGATTCCAACTCTAGCCCGTTTACAGCCATAATGCGGCCTGTTATTGGCCCATGTTATCATACTGCCCGTATAAGGCCCATTGATGATATGGCCCGTAGAAAGCCCACTGTTTCTACGGCCCTTAGAAGGCCCATTGTTTCTACGGCCCGTAGAAGGCCCACTATTTCTACAGCCCATAGGAGGCCTAGTGTCACTACAGTAAATATTAGCCCATGGTTATTGTAGCCTAGTTTTAAAAAATAGGTTATTGCAGCCACTAACAAACCGTGGAAAAAGAACTACAATGACTACAAGCAAACAAATAAAAAAACAACAAGGAAATAAATAAGCAAGCAACTTACGCTAGGCTATCACGGCTATCACATATTACATCCACTAGGCATCAAAGTTCGCCACCAGTGCAAATAAACGCGCCGACAAAAGAATATACAAAACTGAGAGCACTTCAGAAGGCACTAGGCCAGGCCAGGAAGGGCCCCCCAAACAGCTGAAGAAGCTGAGTAGACCTCAGTTGTGTCAACGATAGATACATCAACACTAGATTTAAGGCTTGATGCTGCGCACGGCAGTCCTCTGACATCTTCATTGCATCTTTGACTTCAAGTCGGAGCTGAGCTGAAGCAAGCCTTTCCGCTTTAAGTTGAGACAGAAGAAGTCGAACTGATTGAGGCAGCGACTGCACAGAGGTTGTCTCACACCTGCTGGTGAGTAGCTTCAACTCACTATCTTCATCAAGACAGGACCTTGGGGTCATCTCGCTGTCCACAAGATGGTTTGGCTCACTATCTTCCCGAAAGTTCTGCCTGGCGTAAGAGATACGACTCTGAAAGAGAAACAAGGAGACATGTAACAGGTTTCACAATTATATAAGCAAATAAATGGATCTGTTCTGCATAAGGAACATGTTTTTACAACTACAATTTGAAACTGGTAGTTGTTGCAAACATCCAATCAGATGTAAACACCAAAGCAAACAGCAGTGGAGGAAATGATGCCTATCCAAATCTATACTAGAACAAAGTTTGAAGGCTTGAGAAGGATGAACTTACATTACATGTTAACATGGGCTGGACAAAGCCCATCTCCATGTTGATGGAAGGATAATTCAATAAATTCCCCAAAGAAAATTCTTTATAAGTGTTGCCATTATTCTACATTTTGCAAACAGTAAATATAGATCAAATAATATTGGAAGAAACAGAGGATAATGAAGCTCAGGTGCAGATTTATGATACATAATCAAATAGCAATTAATTAAGTACAACGTTACAAGGCAAAAGGGAGAGAGGTACTGACGAGAGCAATGTAGAGCCAATTATTGTTTTGAGATCGTATGATCCTTTGATCAAGGAGATTCATCTGAAATTTGTTTTCATACAAGAGAGAAGCTAAGGCACAAGCAGAAATTTAGGAGTTCAATTTTTGAATTGATATCATAGACAGTATCTGATGCTGGGCTCCCAGCAGTTCTAATAAGGGTTTGGCCACTAGAGTAGGGGTAAAGTGTGGTACAGTTGGGCCTGTGTTTTCTATGGTTGCTGATCTATCTGATTTAATAGGTATCACTACCTTTTCCAAATACCTAGTTTGTACTCCTTGAGGATCTGCACTCACCATCTTCCTATTGGACATCTATTACGAAAAAACAACATTTGACTGAAAAAACATAGTGTGACGACACATGGAATAGGTACAGAAAATGGATAAGTATGGCATATAATCATATATGATGCTTAAACTAAGCAGATGATGTAACAAAGTAGAAGTAATGCAAGAGGTCAGATGCAAAATATGTGCGACCAATACAACTTTGCAAAGCTAGAGCAAGCACCTTGATGGGTGAATAAGATAGGCCATCCTCCACCATGCCAAGTTTGTTAGCCAGTGGATCGTTCCGCAATATTCCTCTCGTGCGCCCATTCTCATATTCATTTTGATAATGTTCAATATCTGACATGCATGAAAACATAAAAACAAGTGAGATTTTCTTTATAATGTAGAAGTGATTCTAATCCAATACTGCCTCCCTGTAGACCCATTTGTGCTATCTCTGTAATTCTTTTAAAAGATGCCATGCATGCTGTAATTTGTTGTGTGCATTCATATAATGTGGCCTACTACTCAAAATATGAGAGCTCCAGAAGTGATGACACTTCGCAGATGATAGCTTCAACATATAGTAAAGAAGAACAAGTCGAACTAACCTGACAGATTCAAAATATACTAAGGGAGAACAACTCGACCTGACCAGTGGACCGCAAGAGAAGAGTATCATCTTATAGAAGAGCAGAAGAGCAAGCAGATTGAAGATATTACAAGTCTTTCAATACAATGTCGGTTGGCCACCCATGATGAACCAGAGCGCACAGAGAAATACTATTATTTTTGGTCTCTCCATATGTGGCTCACATGCATTTCGAAACTAAAGTAGGAACATTTAGCTCACCAATTAAATATCTCTCAGTTTTACTAATAGCAGCAATAATATCAGATATGAATTTGTACAACTAAGCTTGTTTAGCTCGATGGGTGGAGCAATGCTATTACAACACGAACCACGTAGGCTGATTGTGGTCATCATAAAATGGGGAAAACATAAGCATGATGAGTACAGTTTTGACCATGGCAGTGGGATGGCAGATCTGAAGCTGCAAACCGCGCAAAGTGTAGTTAGAAACCGATGTTTGCTTTGAAATAACAACTAAGATTTGGTATGGACAAGAAAGTACGGTCAACAGGTGACAAAGAAATGCAATTATGCTGTCTCTCTATATGTCGCGACATGCATTTGGAAACTCAAGTGGGACCTTTAGCTAACCAATTAAATGTGTCGGTTAACTAATATCAGTGTCATATCACAGTCATATTTGAACAACTAAGCTTTCGAATTCTGAGTGTTGTGTTATTTAGCTTGAAGGGTGGAGTAATGCTAGTACGACAGAAAGCACCTACGCAGATCATAGTAGAGTAGATAAAAGGGGAAAACCCTAAGCATCAAGAGAAAAATCAGGAAAGTGAAACTAGCTGGACCAGTGGATGGCGCACATGCTTTTCGAAACGAATATAGGAACATTAGGTGACCAATTAAACATTCTCAGTTTTAGTGGTATGAGCATCATATCAGATTCGTATTTCAACACGTAAGCTTTGGGTTGAGGTCTTGACGAGCAGTGCTAGCACGACACAAAGCACCTATGATGATGGTAGTGAATATAAAGGGGGGAAACCATAAGCTTTACGAGTATAGTGCCCGTGCCATGGCAGATCTGAAGGTGCAAACCGGACAAAGCTACTTCGCAACCAATGTTTGCTTTCAACTAGCCACTACGATTTGGAACGGACAAGAAAAGTACAGTAAACAAATTACGATCTATTTTCCGGGTGAGATCAATAACTTAAGCACATATGGAAGAGTACCACCTCTCTTGCGACACCGTGTAAGCCTATGCTGATACGTTGAGGGTGCTGCGGGTGCGATGGCTATCGGCGGCGGGGAAGAAGACTTTAGACGGCAGACGACCGGGTCGGGGGATATATCCTGTTGCTGTGGACGAGGCGGTCGTAGGAGCAGCAATGGCAAGGTGGATGACGGTGCCGATGAAGCTATAGGAGGCGATGAAAGGATCCTGGTCCAACGCCGTGGATGAGAGACGTCCATATCTTGCAGTGGACGACAGGGTAGGGGTAGCGGCTCCGACAAGGTGGAGGATGGGTGGAGGACGGAGGAGGCTGGCCATAGTGCGGAGGTTGTCGTGCCGCCGACAGTGTATGAATGGGGAAATGGAGGGGAGGGGGGGGATCTCAAACTTTGGGACGCACTTCTCTGAAATGGGGGAAAGTTACAAACTTATCCCCCGTTTAAAATTTTGGACATCGCGTCAGTTGGGGATATTATGGTAATCTCGCATCTCCCAAATATTTGCCCGTAACTATTTTGGGCGAGGAGAGTGTGTTTTGCCGCCCAGAGTTGGCGCCCACGGTGTATGAACGGGGCTGACAGGTAGGGCGGTTGTGTCACGTCTGATGGAAGTTACAGATCTGCCCCTATTTAAAATATTAGCCTACATCGATTTCGGACGAGGAGAGTTTGTTTTGCCGCCCACCGTGTATGAATGGGGAAATGGAGGAAGAGACACATGTCTTTCGGACGAGCTTGAATCAAATCTGTTTTGCCGCCCATGTTTGGCGCCCACCATGTCTGAATGGGCTCAGAGGCCGTCGTGTCACGTCTGATTGAAGTTACTAGTCTACCCCTATCGACAACAGTGTAAATCCGGTCGATAAGGATGTACTCAGTGTCAGGGGTAGACAGTAATTTCCATCTCGCAAACACTTGCTTCGGGCAGCCCACAAATTAATAGTGGGTGTTTAGCCGCTTCGTTCAAAACTTGGGAGCATTAGCATTCACGTTTGCCCTGGGACCTGGCAAACTAAATTCAAATCCAATTTGTATTCGATTACGAATATCCACAGATAATTATACGTTTTGTTATTTATTTCTTCAATGCCACAACAAAGATTTATTCCACCTTTATATATGATTATGATTTAGAAATGCCATGAACTTCGAATTCAGTAGGTTGGATACACTCTGATTCAAATAGTTATTTCATCCAATACAATATGCTCACACGAAAAATAGTTCACCTTATGTCAAGCATACAAGTACTGAGGATTACCTCACCTAAAAAATTCGGATCATTACAACACATGGACAACATGGAATTCCAGACAACATAGGGGTCTTGCAACATAATCCATTCAGAGACATGACACAACATGCAAGTACAATAATCTAATGAGAATTTCAACTGGTATCTAAAGAAGAACCGAGATTACCTTGGGCTTCAGATAGCAGAAACAGCAGGACCTCCTCCGTCTTCAAATGCAACATTCTTACTTCCTCCAATTCTTGGGTTGCTTGCATAATGCGTGCAGCTAATTCCGTAATTTCCAGCCTCAAGATAAAGATTACCTCATTCATGGCAGCCACACCATCTCTTTCTGCCTCTAGTAGAGCCTCAAGCACTATAATATCTGTGCTCACACTGCTCTCCAACGGTGTTGCCTCTGAACTGCTACCATCTGGTAACATGGATGGCGCACTACTTCCACAAATAGATTCTGGGGTTGTACATTGTGTCCTAGTGTGAACGGCATCCTGAAAGGTTTCCACTGGACATAAGTAAGAGATAGTTATCGTATGATCCAGGCAGTAAGCTTACATGGTAAACGACGGACGAATTATTGCCGAGCATGGCAAACTATATTTGAATGGTTCAAAGCAGCATCAGTCGAAAAGAAATTAAAATGGTAAGATGAAACTAGGGATGTAAGTGGCAAATAAACGACATCCGCCAGTCCCATCTAGTTAGTTTTTGCTACCTCCCTAGTTCATTTTCCTCAAAAAACAAAAACTCTTCTAAACTATCATACCACTAGTGGACTTTAATCGGGATTAAACGGGACCCAGTTGACATCCCTAGTTGAAAGGGAGTGTACAACTGCTATATTTAAGTTGCCAAGGCATCTAAGCAGTTGAAATAATCTGAGAAAGCACTTAACAGTGTGGCCTCATATAAACTACGAAGACAGTCTTGTGATGAAGTTGAGTGGAAAAGCTAAGGACTCAAATGAAATAGGCCTGCATTTCTTGACGATAATACAGCAGGCACTGTTGACATATTGGCCAACTCAGGTATAGCGTAACAAACAAACAAGCATTCGAATCAAGCAATACAGCAAAGCAGAAAACTGAACTGTTTGTAATTCGGTAGGATTACACGTTGAGGGCACAAGCCAAAAAAGCAGCCCACTCGCATTACATTTCACATGTACTAAAACACATTGGCTTACCATATGTTGCTATGAAGCCTAGCTGTTGTTGCAATGTTCTTTGAAAATATCGTCAGCATCCCGTGGTTGCAAATCTAGTTGTTGTAGTTTATTCTGCACCATCTATTTAGGTAAAATTAATTTTAATCGCATGCACTGGTCCGAATTGATCATCGATGGTTCATCTAAACTAATGAAAGAAGGGTGTGTGCATACACGACAATATATCTGCTTCCCTCTATTTTTATGCTTGTTCGAGGTGCCAACACCAAAAGAACAAATATTTTGCTTGATGGGGTTGGCAGCTCCATAATTAATAGAAGCATCAAATTAGTCATGCAACTTGGGAAGATCAAGAACACACAAACAAGTAATGAACAGAGGCTCAGAGCAGTGATGTAATAGCTAGCATTAGAAAATGTAGGGTAAAACAAACAAAAAGCAGCGGAACCACATGCTAGTTTGCTAATATGTAATTAAGCATAGAGAACATTAACCAGTCTGATGGAACCAACAGGTGGCATCATAACAAAACTAAAGCATATTAACTATATGTGGACTGGTATGTAATTTAGCACATGTAACATGTTCACTGCCAGAAGTATGGCCCTACAGGTGCAAGCAGAATAACGCGTCTCATGAAAAACTGAATGATGCCCTGAAGAAATTCAAAGGTGCGGTGCTTATGCTATGAAAGTGAATGTAGGCGCCGGCCGTTGGATGATAGTACCTGATTCTCGGCGGCGTATGGGTATCATTTTCATACTTGATAGCTAAGGATCGTCGATGGTGCTCGTGTTGCGGTTGAGTTTGGGCCGGCTGTCGTAGTCGCTGAAGCGGCTCTGGTGCTACGATTGTGGCGCCTCTCGACATACAAGAAAGCTCATCTGCGGTAAGTGAACAGTTGCACGATAAAGAGAAAAACCGAAGGAGTAAAAATTGAAATAACTTGATGAGGCTGCGGCGTCGGTAAAGTAGGGCCGGTGGAGTGGAATATGGCGTCCGTGGAGCGGGTCCGGTGCAGTGGACGAAGGCTTCGGCGGGTGCGTTGTACAGTGCTTTCGGTGAGGCGGATCTGTTGCCGAGGATGAGGGCTTGTATGAAGGGCCAGCGAAGGGGCGGACGAGGGAGTCAGTGAAGGGCCTATGCTATGGTGGACGAGGGCGCCGGTTAAGCAGATCCGGTGCGGTGGACCATGATGGCGGTCAAGGAGATCTAGAGCGGTGGACAAGACAGTCGCTGAAGCGGCTCCGGTGAAGTGGTGAGTTGGCAGTTGGGGGTTCCAAGGTGCGGAAGGTAGATCCAGCGGGGTGTGAGGTCCACCGCTGTGGCGTAGGACTAGATTCGGCGGCTTGCCGTGGTTGGGGGGGTCGGGGAGGGGAAGGGGAGGGGCTCTGGGGAAGAATGTTGGGGGCAAAGAGGGGAAAACAATGGAGTTACCAAAGAAGCCCTTTTCCATTCATGTGGCAGGGGTAAAACAGGAATATCGCAGGGCTAAACTTTCGGGCGAGTGATATTTCGATGTGAGCGGGAAGTTTGAAAGCTTTTGGCGCCTAAAATTATAAGTATTCCGCTCTCGTACGGCCGACTATGATATCATGGCCAGCAATTTGTTTGTTTTGCATGCAAAAAAATTTGCAAGTTTTGAAAATCAATGTCTCCATCTCGAAACTTAGATTGTACATACAATTCAAATATGGATCATTGAGCTACTACAAGCACATACCATCATACGGTCCAATTCAAATGAAACTCCAAATGTGTTTATCCTAAATATGATGACAAAAGCAAAAATGTGTATGTGTATGAATAAAGTGAATGATTATAAAGTTTGAACATGCCCGTATGTGTATATCTCTAGGTTTGATATATGAATTTGAAATCACGAAATTCCGGCTTAAAAAATGTACCTCCATTTAAATGAATTACAAAAGCTAATGATGGAGTCGAATTCCAAAATTCCAATCTTAGGTTTGTAATTCTGGTACATCAAGGTATATCACGCGTGTTCAAAAGTATCGTTATCTCATAGTACAAACTGTGAAACAAATTGATCAACCATGAGTGCACAATATCTCAATTACGCTAAAGTCCCTCAAATATAGACACCTCACTCTTTATCTGAAGTCACCCCCCACCACCACACACACACACACATAGAGAAGTCGTTCTCTCCCCCAGACACCAACACACAAGCACATTAACACCCCTCTCTCTTGTAAAGTCCGGACCCCAACATAGGTCTCTATCACTTTGTCTCCCGGGCATGCACACATCTCTTCCCTCACTCTCTAGGTCTCCCGCTATCTCTCTTACCCAAGCACACGCACTATGTAGAGTGTATATTTCCCATACACACAAAACGTCGCCCCAAACACTACTAGAAAAAGGGCTATAGATGGGATTGACACTAATGGCGCACCAGACAAGTGGTGCGCCATTAGTATATACTAATGGCGCACCACCTTCTGATGCGCCATTAGAGTTGAAACTACTAATGGCGCACCTGGCACACGGTGCGCCATTAGTATCAATTTTTTTTGAACTAGTGCGCCTGTCCAAACATACTAATGGCGCATCCACAGGTAGTGCGCCATTACTAGTTGTAACTAGTAATGGCGCACCTGCCAGAGAGTGCGCCACTAATGTTGTTTTTTTATTATTTTTTTATTCCTTTTTTTGCAAAACTACTAATGGCGCACTCGCACGCGGTGCGCCATTACTAGTTTAAACTAGTAATGGCGCACCGTGGTGTAGTGCGCCATTAGTATGTTTTTTTTGCAAAACTACTAATGGCGCACCACCAGGGGGTGCGCCATTAGTAACCTGGATTACTAATGGCGCATTTGTGGTTGGTGCGCCATTAGTAAGTGGGCAGCAACAAGATATTTTGGACAGCCTCTCCTCCCACACTCACTTTCTCCCCACTTCATTCTCTCCACCGCCTCCTCCTTGTCTCGGGTGCCTCCTCTTTTTCACCTCATTTCCACCATAAATTCATTCAAATTAAGTGGTTAAGTTACCTTGTTTTGCTAGGTAAGTAAGGGCGGAAGCTATATTTATGTTGTTCTCCCTACAACAATGTGCACATGCACTTTTTATGGCCTAGCTAGATCTATGTATGTTCGTGGTGTTGCATATGTTTGTGGTTTTGCATATGTGTTTGTGTTTGGAGGTGTACCGGTATTTGAAATGCGATAGTTGCCAATATTTTGCCGGAATGTTGATTCATTTCCGTTTCGGCGAGAATTTTGGCATTAAGCATTCTTTTTGGTCCTATTTTTAGGGAAAGTCATGCCAAATTTTTTCTTGGTTCTAAAATATCGTTTTGCTCTACCCCGCAGGCGACCATGGTCCGCACGATGACCGAAGGCATCGTGAATAGGTTTTTGAGGTCCGCGAAGGCCGAGATGCTTCAAAAGAACGAGACGGAGATAAGATGTCCGTGTCGAAGATGCAAGCTGAATAGCCTTATTGCGGACCCGGATTCCGGGCAGGTGCGGGACCACCTGCTCTTGCGTGGTTTCATGGATGGCTATCGGTGGCAAGGTGATGAAGATGACTACGAAGTCGTCCATGGGGGCCGGGCAAGAAATGAGGAAGGGCAGCAAGACAACCACCGCGGCTCGGGCGGGCGAGAAGACGAAGAATCCCCAGGAGATGATCACGACGGTGATGCTGTACACAGTCATCATGTAGAAGAAGATGCAGGACATGATGATGATGCTGGCGGAGCAGACGAAGCTGGACCATCGATGGGCTGGGTGCAGGACCCTCATATTCAAGAGCTGCTTCTCAAGCAGACGGATAACGCAAGAGCTGCCGCCCGAGAGAAAGCCAAGATGGATCAACTTGAGTTAGACGCGGTTACTCCATTGTATGAAGGATGCAGGCCCGAGGATACCCGCCTGAAAGTAACGCTCATGGCTCTGGAGATGAAGGTAAAACACAAAATGACCGACGCATGCTTCGACGAGAACATGTCATTCTGGCACGAACGTCTTCCCAAGGGGAACAAGTGCCCGACCAGTTTGGAGGAGGCGAAGAAAATCGTGTGTCCTCTGGATTTACCGCACGTGAAATACCATGTGTGCATGAACAATTGCATCATTTATCGGGACGAGCACGCGGAGTCTACCATATGTCCGGTGTGCGGTGTCACTCGATACAAGAAGAGGAAGAATGCTCCTCGAAAAGTGGTGTGGTACTTTCCGATCACTCCTCGTCTGCAGCGGTATTTCGCGGACCCTAAGGTAGCAAAGCTCCTGCGTTGGCACGCGGATAGGGAGGAGAAGAAGCGAGAAGATGACGCAAATGATCCGGAGATAGATAAAAAAGACAAGATGCTGAGTCACCCTAAGGATGCGAGCCAGTGGCAAGCGTTGAACTTCGAATACCCAGAATTTGGGAACGATAGAAGGAACATCGTGCTGGGCGCGAGCACCGATGGAGTCAATCCGTTTGGCAGCCAGAGAAGCACACATAGCACCTGGCCTGTGTTTGTGTGGATGTACAACCTTCCCCCCTGGTTGTGCATGAAGAGGAAGTACATTCACATGAGTATGCTAATTGAAGGGCCGAAACAACCAGGGAACGACATCAATCTGTATCTGGGGCTGCTGAAAGAGGAGATTGACACGCTGTGGAAAACGCCAGCCAATACGTGGGACGCCGCAGAGAAAGAATATTTCCCTATGAGAGCCGCACTGCTCACGACGGTGCACGACTATCTCGGTTACGGATATCTTGCGGGGCAGGTAGTCCACGGATTTTCTGGATGCGTAAGGTGCATGGATGACACAACGTATCGCCAGCTAGATAGAGATCCCGGGTCTTCGAAAACCGTGTTCATGGGACATCGAAGGTGGCTTCGCGACGATGACCCGTGGAGGAAACGCAAGGATCTGTTCGATGGTGAAACCGAACCCCGAAAACGCCCGTGTACGAGGAGCGGCGAGGAAATAGACAAGCTGTTGAAAAATTGGAAAGACTGCCCACTGCCGGGAAAGAAGCAAAAGGCGCCAGAGCCGCTGCTGAAGGTATGGAAAACGAGGTCTGTTTTCTGGGACTTGCCGTACTGGAAGATCCACCGTGTGCCTCACAGCCTTGATGTCATGCATATCACGAAGAACGTGTGCGAGAGTCTGCTTGGTACCCTGCTCAACATGCCAGAGAGGACCAAAGATGGGCCGAAAGCAAGGGCAGACTTGAAATCAATGGGCATCAGGCAGGAGCTTCACGCTATATATGATGATGATGATGATGATGATGATGATGATGATGAGGCGAAGCAGGACACAGAAAGTCGTCGCAAAGGCAAAAAGGCCAAGAAGACCGGAAATGACTACCCTCCCGCGTGCTTCACTCTAAGTCAGGAGGAGATCGAGCAGTTTTTCACCTGCCTCCTAGGAGTAAAACTTCCTTACGGTTACGCGGGGAAGATAAGCAGATACCTAGACCCAGCGAAGCAGAAGTTCAGCGGGATGAAGTCTCACGACTGTCACGTGCTGATGACGCAGATACTTCCAGTTGCAATCCGTGGGATCATGGACGCGCACGTCCGTGAAACGCTATTTGGCCTATGCAACTTCTTCGACGTCATCTCTCGGAAGTCGATTGGCGTGAGGCAACTCAGAAGGCTACAGGAAGAGATCGTGGTGATACTATGCGAGCTTGAGATGTACTTCCCGCCCGCATTCTTCGACGTTATGGTGCATCTGCTGGTCCATATAGTGGAGGATATCATCCAACTCGGGCCGACGTTCCTGCACAGCATGATGCCGTTCGAAAGGATGAATGGTGTCATCAAAGGATACGTTCGCAACATGTCACGTCCAGAGGGAAGCATAGCCAGGGGCTTTCTGACCGAAGAGTGCATCTCCTACTGCACGAATTATCTAGGCATCGAGAACCCCGTTGGTCTGCCCGTCAACAGGCACCTCGGCAGGCTCGCTGGATGGGGTCACCGTGAGGGTCGCCGCGAAATGCATGTCGACTTCGAGGGTCGACTCGCCGACTTTGAAAGAGCAAACCTAGTCGCGCTACAACACATAGACGTGGTCGATCCTTGGGTGGTAGAGCACAAAACCTTTATTAAGAAGACGTACAATGACCGAGGCCAACAGAGGACGGACGGAGATATACTCAAAGAGCACAACTCATGTTTCACGCGTTGGTTCAAGCAGAAGCTTCTATCGTACCCTTTACATGAGGATTCTTCCGCGGAAGAACAACTCATATTCGCCTTGTCACAGGGCGCCGAGCACAACCTGATGACCTATGAGGCGTACGATATCAACGGCTACACATTCTACACCGAGGCCAAGGACATGAAGAGCGATGGTTATCAGAACTCCGGGGTAACGATGGAATCCTACACCGGTAACGACAAGGACAGATACTACGGAAGGATCGAGGAGATCTGGGAGCTGAGCTACGCTGGAGAGAAGGTCCCGATGTTCCGTGTCAGATGGGCCAAGAACGTCATAAAAGAAGACCGGTATTTCACCACCATGGTTATACCCGAAGCCAAATCCAAGACCGCGGGCGCAAACGTCACCGCGAAAAATGAGCCATGGGTACTGGCTTCCCAAGTGGACCAATGCTTCTTCATTACCGACCCGCCAAAGCCCAGTCGTGTTGTCGTGAGGAGAGGCAAAAGGAAGATCATCGGAATGGATGGAGTAGCCAATGAGCAAGACTTCGACAAGTACGGCGACCCGAGGATCGAACATGACGACGATGATGAAGTAGCAGCATACACCACAAGAAGAAGCAGGACCACCCTACCTAAAGGACGTCCGTTCCATAGAAGAACTCCATTTGCGAAAAAGAAGGGCAAGAAGATTGTGAACAGATAGCTAGCTAAGATCGATTGTATTTAAATCGTAGACTTCATTTCTCGATTGTATTTCATGGGCACTTTTTGAACTATCATGAATATTTTTTAATTTCATGGACACTCGATCTCGATCCCCCTCCATCTCGATCGCTATCCCACCTCGCCAGATCCGGTCCACCGGCCGCCGCCGCCGACCGCCCGCACCCTCTCGATTCCCCTACTCAACCGCCGCCGCCGACCCCCGCACCCCTCCCCTACTCAACCGCCGCCGCCGACCCCCCGCACCCCTCCCCTACTCAACCGCCGCCGCCGACCCCCGCACCCCCCGCACCCTCCCCCGCTCCACCGGCATTACTGTTTGATGATATTTTTTAAAAAATTATTACTGTCTTATAAAAAATATTACTATTATGATTTAAACAAGTTTGAACATATTTAAACACAAATAAGTATCAAACAGCATTTTAAATGCATAAAAAAATTGTGGAGCCTGGGAATCGAACCCAGGACCTCTTGGTGTGAGAACTAGCTGCTGACCAGTCGAGCTAGTAGAGAAGACTTGACATGTATCAGGTCAGGTGGTAGATAACTGTTGGCTCGAGCAGAAAAAAAATACTGATGGCGCACCAGGGTGAGGTGCGCCATTAGCATGTATGTACTTATGGCGCACCGAGGGGTGGTGCGCCATTAGTATTGTGCGCCCCTACTTCGTACCGCGATCCCCTCTCTCTCCCTCGCCCTCGCCCACGATCCCCTTCCCCGATCTCCTCTCCCGACGCCACCGTCGCCCCGCCCCGACACCACCGTCGCCCCGCCGCCCTCGACGCCACCGTCGCCCCGCCCCGACACCACCGTCGCCCCGCCGCCCTCGACGCCACCGTCGCCCCGCCGCCCCAGCGCCGCCCCGACACCACCGTCGCCCCGCCGCCCTCGACGCCGCCCCGACACCACCGTCGCCCCGCCGCCCCGACACCACCGCCCCGTCCCGCCCAGCCTTCTCCTCGCCGCGCTGCCGTCCGCTCGACCCCAGCTCATCCCGTCCGCGAAGGAGACAGGCAGCAGCGGCGGCCCGAATCGAGGGAGGGAGGATCCTCTCAGGTGAGCTTCTCCCTCTCAAATGTGATGCCCGTGTCTCTGGTCTTCATTTGTTCTGCGATTATTTTGGTAGTACTGTATGAACTCTAGCACGGGGAATGGATCTGGGATGAGGGATTTACCTGTCACAGGAGATGGGTGATGCCTTTGTGCAGTACTAATAACCGAATGGATCTGGGATAGCAACAATTTCATGCATTTGTTATAACTCCAAGTAGTCTGAACAAATTTTTTTGTGAACTACGATAGATCATGAAGCTGCTGAACTTATAGCAATTGGCTTCATCTTGTTGCAGTAAACTGACAAATGGATAGTAAGGAAAAATACCATAAGAATATAACTGAAGAAATATATACTCCCTCCGACCTAGAATAAGTGTCGTGGTTTTAGATCAGATAGCATTTTAACTGAAGATTTATTGTACTTTCTACTAACGGTATAACTTTTGTGATATGTATTGTTATGTTGGTAAAATAGACAACCTAGATTTACACGCAGGATCTCTAATCCAGAGAGGAGGGAGTATAAGATAGCAAATTTACTTGCAATAAAACAGGGGCTGTTAATTGTAGTTTTGTTTTGGTCTGCAATTGCATATACGGACATTTATTTAATTACCACAAGATCTAAACCAGGATAAGAGCAAAGAGTAATCAGATCTGAACTGAAACTAGCTAGGAGCAGAGCACATTTGTGTAGAAGCAGAGTGCATGAAATATGGGGCTTTTCTGGATGCTGCTGTTCTTGGTAGGATGAACAAGTGGCACCTTGTAGGGTCTTGATTGGTTATGTTGCAAACTGAATATGTAGCTGCTAGGACCCAGTTTCCAATCTAGTCTGTAGTAGTGACATGCTATTTTAGATGGTCTATTACTATGTAGGACCTTAATTGGTGGAGTCTCAACGCTGAACTGGGTAGTAGTTAGGAGTCAATTTCTTTAATCCTAGTGTAGCTGCTCTCTTAATACTTGTCTGTAGGTTCTTAATTGTTGGTGTCTCAAAAACTGAATATGTTTTCATAGCATAACTTGAGGGATAGCATAACTGAATATGTTTTCATAGCATAACACAGTGCACTCTGTTATGAACTATATGTTGTCTACTCTAGTAGGCTCATCATCCAGTCAGTGCAGTGCATGCATTAGTTATTAGGAAGTCAAGTATGATCTCTGATCTCTTCTTCATAAGGGGTATGCAATGTAGTTCCTCCATACAGAGACACTGTCCAGAAACGATTGACCCGGTTCATCCTACTTAGTTATGTAGGTTAATATGATTCTGTATGAAAATTTTGAAAAGCAACTTCTCAGATACGTCTTACAATCTCACCTTTGTGCAGTTCCAGGCATTGTATGTATGTATATCTTGCGGATTCGATGACTGCCTAAAAAACGAGTAGGGGAGAGTGAGTTTAAGCTTGTGTTGATTTGGTCACTGATATCTGCCGTCAGTCATACTACCAAACAGTAGGTAGGCGGTCTGTTAATTTCTAATGTGGGGAAAATGCAGGTCCTGTAGAACTAGAGACTGAAAGCTTTGTTATGTCTCTCAGTTGTTGTGGGAAATTTGCAGGCTCTGTAAAAGTAACCATGGTACCAACAGCAATGCCATCTTACTGTAGAATTAGAATACATGGATGTACATGATCAGCTCAGCTCCCAAACTGCCATTCATCACATCAATTTCCCCTTATGTAACTCCAGTCAAAATTTTATGTTGGTCTACCTAGTAGATGCCCATGGTTTGATTTTATGTTTGTTCCTATCAATACAAATGCTGAGCTATGTTCCATTTTTACTGTTCTTTGTGATAGTTTTTGCAACTTTACTTCCCATCTTAAGGCAAGCCCCATTTTTACTGTTCTTTGTTAGCAGAGCTGCTTGTTTCTAAGAACTTTGATACTATTTGGATCAAAGTTAAATGAGCACATAGATGACAAAAAAAGTTCAGATTGTAAAATGTTCATTTTGCTGCTAGTGCCCATTTTGAGTAATTGCTTAGAGGGATGATCCTGTGTGAGCTGGTGGAGTGATTTGTTTTCTACATAAAGCTCTTTAGTCAGGCTGGTTTTCGTGAAATACACATGAAGCTTCACCAGCTCCTGTGGGTGTGGGATCCATGTGACATGTGACATTGCATCCATGTCCACCTGGGATAATGATTTTGCAGGTACCCCGAGAGGCCCTTGAGTTTGCCGGAATGTCGATTAACTTCCGTTCCGGCAAATTCGGGTACTCCATATGTCCTATTTTCAGCAAAGGTCATGCTGAAATTTTCCGTGAATTTTAGCATGACTTTGCTAAAAATAGGACATATGGGGTACTTGTGACTAATGCATGGGCCGGGGTATCGTAGTAGTTAATTAAGTAGGATCAAGTGCCCCGGCGTACTTGTGACTAATGCATGGCTTTTAGGGTGCCTCGGTGTCGATAAAAACCGAAATGATGAAAGCTTAGGCTTTTAGGGTGCCTCGGCGTCGAAAAACCCTCAATGATAAAAGCTTAGATTTTAGGATGCCTCGGTGTCGACAAACCCTAAATGATGAGACCATGATCTTGTTCCTTGACAATAACCAACTTTTTGACCAAACTTTGTTTCTATTTAGAGAGAAACATGGCCCACAACGATGAGGCCGGGGGTTCGGGCGGCAAGGCATTCTGGGAGCTGTCCCAGGAGATGGAGGAACAACCTCACTTGTATGAGGCCGCCGCCTTCCCCACCGATCCTGAGACCACGGATGGTGCCGCCGAGGATGACCACACTGATGCCACCACTGATGGTGCCGCCGAGGATGCCACCACTGATGATGGCGGCGCACGCACAGATGGCAGCCAACCGAAGAGGCAACGGAAGGACCGGCGCCCGATCGTGCTCCGCACCCTCAAGGAGGAAGTTACTGAAGTGGACTCCAACGGGAATCCAACGGCGCCCGAACGAATAGTCAAGGGGTACTCGCTTCAGCTCGGGTGCATTGTCCGGAGCACCGTCTCGATCAACACCGAGAACCTGAGGCATCCTGACCGAGGGAATTTGCGCAACCTCCTCTTCACGAAGCTGCACGAACGATACAAGTTCCCCGCTGAATTTGCAAACACAAGCCTCAAAGGGAATAAAGTGAACAATGCTGCCCTCACGAAGATGAGCAAGGCCCTGTCTACTTGGAAAAGCAATGTGAAGAGAATGATCGAGAAAGGTGAGAGTTATCAGAAGATCAAGGAGAAAAATCCTTCGATCACCGAAGATGACTACAACGACTTCAAGATCAATTGCTCGAGCACCGCAAGCTCCCAATCAAGTGAGTGGGGGAAACAAATGCGGGAGCTGAACATAGGGGAACACACACTCGGTCCCGGCGGTTACAGAGTGGCGGAGCCTATATGGGACAAGGAGGAGGCGGACCGTGCCGAGCAAGGCCTACCGCCCCTCTTCGATAAATACGGTGACAAGCAGACCAGGAACTTTGTCAGGGCCCGGTACAAGAAGGACCCGAAAACAAAGGAGCTTACCACGGATCCGAAGACCAGGCAGCTTGAGCTTGTTCTGGTAAGGAATACACCCCCGCGTAATTAGCTCCATATGGTTGCATTCTAATTAATGAAGCCAAATTTCTAAATGGTTCACATTCCTTCCGCAGGCGACTGAAAGCAGTAGCGCGGGGTCGACTAAGAGCAACCCTTGGGACACCACTCTAAATAGGGGGTTGAATGTAATGAAGAACAAGGATAAGCTCAGTAAGCCGACGTCAGCTGGTCGTGTGGCCGGCAAAGGCTTGTCGACAAAATGGGGGTCATACTATACCGCTGGTGTGCGGAAGGAGAAAAAGACCAGCTCGGAAAGCCAGGCGCGAGAGGTTCAAGAACTCAAGGCACAGGTGGCGCGGATTCCGGAGATTGTCCAAGAGCAAGTGGAACAACGACTCGGAGCGACGATCACCGCCATTGTGCCTACCTTGATCTCGGGGTTGAGTGCGTGGATTGCGGGCGGCCAACAGGGGCCGCCCCCGATTCCTAGCTTCACGGCCAGCAACTCGCATAATGCGATGGCGGGGCCATTGGTGCCTCCGGCGGAGGCGACATTGGTGTCTCCGACGCCGGCACGGGAGCTTAATGCACCCGGGTGTACGCCGGCCGGCACCTCTGCAGCAAGCGGCACCTCCGTCAACTGCACGCCCGCCGTTGGCGGTGCGTCGACATTAGCCGAGCTCGACGCCATCATCACGGTAACTAATTAAGCCTCTCTCGGCCGAGGACTTCATCTCCTTGCCTTTGACTGGGCATCCCTGACGCCCTACATGTTTTCGCAGGGCGCCGCCGACGTTCCGTGCACTCTCCTCCACTTCGTGAACAACGAGTTGGTCGATGTCGCCAAGGGCAAAATCGTTCAACCGGGCAACCCCTTGTTCCACGGTACCCAGATGCCACCCAACTTGTTTAGGGTTCAACTGGTTCGGGTGCTGCCAGGCTGCGACGACTTGTTACCTCCGATTCGACCCATCGGGGCCGACGATGATGACGTGATGACCCTCAGCGCCTGCCTGAGCTGGCCCCTGCTTTGGCCGAAGAGCCAGATTCGTTTGGGGGCGGGGGACACCACCCCAAAGACAACACCGCCAGTCGTGCCGGCGCCAAGTCGGCCCCATGGCAAGACCGCAGCAATGGTGCCGGACATCCCTATGCCACTGGATCCAAACATGCATATGGCACAGGATCAGAATGATGACGACGACAACGATGATACATTTAGCAACGTCGATCAGTACTTTGCCGATCATGGGTACGATGGCGACTTCATGGGGCCTCCTTCTCAAGAACCAAACCCAACAAAAGACGTGTGCGATCTAGCTGGTACCGCGGAGAAGCCAAGTTGCAACAGGCGCCGTCTGGCGTTCAGCTCTCAGGAGACGCCTCCAGCTGCCGACTTCACCGAGCCTCAGATAGGCGAGGTGCGAAATATTATCAGCCCCAACACACTCAAGAAGGCGGTCTGTGAGTAGAACTCGGTCCCATTACAGGAGAAGAAGAAGGCACGCAAAAGAAATACTAAGAAGGGTGCGAGCCAGCCGGCACCGAGTACGATCCGTGCTCAGGACGGGCCACCTTCACCGCAGGATATCTCGAGGAGGGTGCATGTGGCGGGTAGGGCGATGCTACCGACAAATATGCTCAATGCTGCAACCGGTGCTATGCGGAGTCTGCATGACAGTGTTCTTTCTTTGGAGAAGCGGCGTCTCAGAGAGAAGGATGTGGCATACCCGGTTTTCGCGGCCAAGGTGCCAGAGGGCAAGGGCTTTGTGGATAACTCCATCGGGCGTACGATCGTCCTGCGTTTTGATGACATCCACGCTATGTTGAACCTTCATCCGCTGCACTACACCTTCGTTCGGCTATTTTCGCTGAGTATGGAGATGCGGATCATTCGCGACAAGACCCCGGACATTGTGATAGTCGACCCCTTCTACATGCGTGCCAAGATCTTGGGCAGCGCTGGGGACCGGCAAGTCGCGAGTTCTTACCTCGAAGGCGTCATTCTGGCAAACCAAGATAAGGATAACTTCCTCGTGCCTTACTTTCCCGAGTAAGTCCTCCCCTCAACCGGCCCGTAACATATGAATTCTTACATTTCGATCGTTTTTCTTTTAACATTCCGTGTTTTCTGCAGTGACACACGTTGCACGCTCATCCTCCTAAGCCCCAAATATTCCATGGCCACGTATTTCGACCCGGACCGTCAGTCGAACGTAGACTACACAAATGTCAAGAAGGTTCTTGATGATGTTCTCCCCGGCTACGCCAAATCTGGAGGCACCTTCACCAGGCCTATTCGTAAGTACGGCAAGCACGTGTTCTCCCACAATACGACGTTCTGCTGCGTCAAGCAGCCGCCTGGCGGTCAGAAGGGTGCCTACTACGCCATCCATCACATGCGGGCGATCGTACGGGACCATCATCAACTTCTGCTACCGAGTAAACTCAAAGATTGGGCAAAGAGCGTGTCGGCAATCCAGGACGCGGACCTCCGACAAGAATTCTTTCGCATCCAGTCGGAGTTTGCGGAAATCATCCATCAAGATGTCCTTCGTACCTCGGGGCAGTTCTACCTCAACAATCAACCGTCCAACAGTGACATCGACACAATGCTACAAATGCAGGCTGACAACGACCGTTATTTCATGACTCCCACGATAGACGGCGGCTTCATCCACGCTCCGGTCCCTTGAGTCGAGTCGAAAGCAGTGATGCTGTGTCTAGTTCTGAAACATCGATTGGCTCATGTTGTAATTAAACTTTAATGAACTTGTAGTATGTCTCTTTGGTTTCGAGAGTCGTTCAACTTAGATGTAATCGATGCTATTAATGTCTTGCTTTTCTCTTCCGATCGTTCTGTTGCATACTTATATATTGCTTATGTATTGTCTGTGAATTGGTACTAACGTTTCGTTTGGCTAGTGCATAGCGATGCCGACGTATGTCGTGTACAAGGGTAAGGTTCCCGGAGTCTACGATGACTGGGAGGAGTGTCGGAGACAGGTTCACCGATTCAGCGGTAACAGTTACAAAGGGTACACCACTAGGGCCGAGGCCGAATCTAGATACGCCCGCTATCTAGCGGGAGAGGGGAGGGAGCGTTGGAGGAACCGGATGAAGACGAGTTTCATCGTGATGATGCTCATCGTGATGACCGCAGCTCTCTTCTATGTGATGGTAGTTTAGATGATCGATATCGACTTGTAATGTGAAGACAAACTCGCTACTCGCGGTCTCGAGACTTGTAATATAATGTTCTATCTTTGTTCGGTCTTTTCAATTCGGAGACTAATATGATGAATTGTATTCGGAGACTAATATGATGAATTGTATTCAAAGACTAATCTTCTATTGTATTCGATGAATCTGTTGTTGATGTGTGCTGTCTATATTTTGTCAAATTATACATTTTGTAACCTGTGCAAAAAACAGAAAATAAAAAATAAAAAAACCTAATATTCATACTAATGGCGCATCACATGACAGTGCGCCATTAGTATGACAAAGCATACTAATGGCGCATCACTGGACAGTGCGCCATTAGTATGCCACGGTTACTAATGGCGCATCTCGTGGTCGTGCGCCATTAGTATGCCAAAGCACCTGGGTATACATGGCCCCTGGGAGGCATACTAATGGCGCACCGTGGCCTATACTAATGGCGCACCAGTGGTGCGCCATTAGTATACCAGATACTAATGGCGCACCACTGGTGCACCATTAGTAAAAATTACTAATGGCGTGCTAGTAATGGCGCACCAGTGATGCGCCATTAATGGCCAAATTAGGTGCGCCATTAGTAGCGGTTTTTCTAGTAGTGAAACTTCTATCTCCCTAGTTATGTTGTTCTCGCGCACTCACCTCACAAACCACCCCCACTTCAAACAAGCACACTTTGTCTCCTTGTGCACCACTCTCCTCTTTCTATCTCTCCCACATGCGGACCCGCCCCAGCTCCTTCCCTGCATACATATATGTCGTGCCTCTTTGCATAGCTCCCTAATGTATAATCGTTCTCGATTTCTCACATTGTTCTCTACACCATCTATTCTAGATCTATCATGAAGTCCCTATCACACACATGATGACTCACTTCCCCTACGTCTCCGTTCATAGGCCAATTTCGGACAACATCAACATTGTCTCCCTATCTATACGCCATTTATGGACACAAACGACCCCTCTCCCCCCTCTCTTCCTCTCTCTCTCTCTCTCTCTCTCTCTCTCCTTCGCTAGCTCTCTCTTTCTCTCGCTCTCACACCCCTCTCCCACACACACACTCGATGTCTCTTCCAAATAGTCTGCTCCCCCCGCTCGCACCCGTGCTATCTCACTACTACACATGTCACACCATTCCCCCTTCCCTTATACTAGGTTTACATCATCAGTGGTCTCTCTGCTCCACATACACTCTCTCCCTGTCACACACAAACGCGTGCACAGACACGCACAAACACCCATTTATCTGGATCCTCATCTCTCCCCATGTCCGCATGTGTATCTCACACACTCACTCTCTAATTATGTATATGTGTCTCCACGTTACACAACACAAAGCCCCATGTACATGTCTCTCTCTATCCTCCACACACATAGACACAAAGAATCTGTTATCATTGCCTCAGTCTCTAACATATCGCACACGCACTCTCTCTCTCTCTCTCTCTCTCTCTCTCGCAAACACGCTCAACAAGGGTTTCCCCGTGAATAACTTACCGTCTACTCATCAACAATCGTGGCAGTACGGTGAACACGAGACGTGAAAAAGAATAAATCTACACGTGCTTAGACCACCTAGTATGACTACTAGGACTAGAGCAAGCCAAAAAGCGCGCCGCCGTCACCCCCTCCTTGTCGGCGACGGGAAAATCTTTGTTTTACATAGTCGAGAAGTCATTGTGCTAAGGCCCCACATGCCGAGGCGTTGAATAGAATGTAGATGCTAGTTTACGGAAGCAAGTATCGATAATACGTTTGTATCACCATACTTATATTTCTTCTTTTATAAAAAACCGAGTTGGTGATGATGGTACGTGTGCCATCTTGCAATATAGACCCTCTGTTCTATATCTGACGGATGGAAATTAAACTAAAACATACCCGCACCCCTCTCCACATTTGCAGACAAGGCCTTCCCTCTTTCATCCTTATCTCCAAAAAACCTCATTGTTGAAAAATTAAGAAAGGAAGCCTCTGGAACAAACAGACCTAGTGGCCGCTGCCAGCGTCGTCAATCCCCATGCCTCCGCTCAGTCCGACCACCAACCACCACCACACCCAACTCCTCTTCACCTTATCTCATATTTCTCAAGATGTCATTAGTTTTTACACATGGGATTACTCCTGCAAGGGTCAATCACAACAAGTGTTTTTATAAAAAATGCATCTTGATGTTCCGTTAATGCATGGATCTTGCTAGTACTCCTACACAAGACTAAGTTGGTGATGCTGGTGTGTCTGCCATCCGTCGTTTCTGACCATTAGATCTACATCTTACGATTGTGAGGTAAGTTGTTGCCTTTTCTCACCAACATCCCACTTGTCTACCAATTTGCAGAAAAACCCATAATTAGTATCTTAAAACCAACCACATCCCTCCCTGACCTCACCAAAACAGCCCAAGGAATATATTATAATTGAAACATAATATACATATGTATATCAAAATTAGGGTGTTTTGTACCAAGTTTGTGAATAAGTATTATTCTAATTATGATTCTTTGCAATAGACATGAAATTGCTAGTATTTCCAACCATGTATTTTTTTTCTAGTATTCCATAGTTTCGAGCTTTCCATCAAGATATTAGTCACTCATGGTTGATATTTACTTTCAATCATGTACACATATGCACTATGTAACTAGCCTTGCTTATTGGCTTCCAAAGCTTAACTTTCACTCCTACTTACAATATGTAGAGTATTTAACAAAAAACTACCACTTTCAACCAGCCCTAGGAAGAATATATTGTACAAAAAATAGCAAAAACATACCCAAAATTTCTTAATCCACGCCAAAAACTACTACTACCTCCGTTTCAGTTTACAAGTCTTGCGTGTATACCTAGGTTGTCAATTTTATCACCATAATATAAACTATATAGCACAAAAATTATACCTTTTGAAAGTAGAAACTCCATAGTTTATGTTGGTATATTTTTTGTAATATACGACTTGTATTAGGTTGTTCAAATTCACGACCTAGGGGTATGCGCACGCCGTGTAAGCTGAGAGAGATGTAGTACCTAGTACTCCTACCGATTAGGTTTGTTTAAATCCATTTATGACTAGGTTGGCCCACACATCCGTGCTGATGAGGCAGCTTAAACCAACACATTTTGTTTGACTGTTGACACGAGGGACCCACATCTGACCTTCTATCCTGTTATTCCCCCTCAAATCATTATTTTTCCTAAACATTACTTCAAACAGTACTGATGCGTGTTCGTCGGTGGCGCCGGTGATGAGCGAGTTGGCCGCCGCTTCGCTGGACGGGCCGGACACCATGCTGGCGTCCACACGGGTTGGCAGGTTGGCCCGAGCGTGACTCAGTAGCGAGCAAGCCGCCGCACTGGCCTTCGCTCGAGCCAGATGGCTGACCTGAGCGCGGCGTGCACGAGCAAGCCGCCGCGCTGGCCTTCGCTCGAGCCAGATGGCTGACCTGAGCGCGGCGTGCACGAGCAAGCCGCCGTGCTGCCGTGCCAATCTAGCTAGCAAACCTTGCAGACAAGCAGTTGGACGGAGCTATCTTGGCTAGCTGGCGGCCGCGAGCGCCGGACAGAGCTGGCATCCGGGCTGCCGCAACATGGACTCCGCACCGCCGGCGCTTTTGACCTCGCCTTCTGCCGGCGGCGGTAGCTGCGTCCCATGGCCGAGGATGACTAGGTGGACGGGCCGAAGGTAGGAGGTCACTCGAGGATTTTGGTTGGTAAGAGCATGTACAATGGTTGATAAGGTAGTCTTATCTTAAGTCTGCCACGTATGCAAGTGGTAGTGGTTTCTTGGCATTTTAGTGGTTTCTTGCATTATTAGGGGTTTCTTGTAAGGAACAATGTACGTGCTACTAGCGGAAAAAGGCGATTCTAGGTTGCGTTGTACTCCAACGAGTACTACTAGTGGTCACGGGAGTGTATACCTTGTTTTGTGGGTTCGATCCCGGCCGAACGCACGGCGGCCTTTAAAAAAATAGTACTACTACACTTTGCTGCGAGCCAATATTTTACACGGGTAGTTTGAGTTTTGAAGTCAAACGGACGTGCGGCCCCACAATCTGGGTGCACTGGACAGCCTAGCCACGTGAACGGATTTTCCTTCCCAGCATCCCGTGGCTCACGTGCTCGCCCTAGCCGCTTCTCGCTTGCAGCTTCCTCGTCAGCTAGTAGTAGCATATTTAAACTAGCGCCTCCCAGTTAAGCCCGAGGAGCCGAAAAAGCCTGGCGGGGCACTGGGAACTGTGCAATATGGCTCTGTACTCTATGTAAAGTGTTGTACTACTAGTACTCTGTAGCTTGTGGCGTTACACGCATGGACTTCACTCCATTATCAGCTCTACTATAAAAGAAATTCCTCTTGACATGTTTTTTTTGAAACGGAGGCAAAAGCTTTGCTTCATCTCATTCATACAGAAGGAACTACTAACAAAGTTTGACGAGATCCATTACACCTCCACAAATGGAAGCGAAAAGCCTAGTCTCAGTGTATCAAATAACTCAAATGTTCTGCCCCCGCATACCGTAGTAACCGTCGCTGATAAACAGGATGCTAGTGTGTGTGTGAGAGGAGCGGCTGAGTAGGCCAGCTACTCCTACGTGAGAGGAGCGGCTGAATATAGCACCGAGAGTACCCACTAGGCCACTACGCAGGTGTACTTCCCCTACATTGTGTCAGGACCCCGACTCGATGCCACATCGATCTAGCATGTAACACCTCATATCACTTTGCGGTCTCACGCACGGTATTCCCACGGTTGTCGCCTTACCTTTGCCCGGGACTGTTTGCGTCTTTTGGCACATGTATATGATAGTGTCGCTAGCATCCATATGATAAGGAGCCCGGGCTGACATGGCTAGTCGTAAACCCGAAGTGGCACAGACTTACAGGGACAGGCATCCATGACCCAGCATCGAACGTGTCGGTCATCAGCGAGTGAATCCAGGCTGTAGCACTGGGCTAGCAGGACTCCGGTGAACCGGGCTGTAGCGGGCTAACATGACTCCGGTATTCATCGCGTGACATTTCCCCGAAGGGACAGACACAGGAACGAAGAAGGACACATGCCGGCCAGCCTAAGTGTTCCGGAGCAGTAGCAAGCTACCATGGCTCGGTGGAAACACTAGGAGACATTTCCCGATAAGAGAGGCTACTAAGGATAAACAACTAGATAGTCAGATCCCACACATACCAAGCATTTCAATAACATACACACAATATGCTCGATATGTGCAAATACAACATGGCATCACAACATGACTCTACAACTCAAGTAATTTATTAAATAGGCTCCGAGGAGCGAGATATTACAAACATGAGTCTCATGACCCAACATTCAGAGCATACAAATCAAAGCACAAGCGGAAGCTAATATGTCTGAGTACAGACATCTATAAATGAAAAAGGCTTGAAAGCCTGACTATCTATCATATCATGTCGAGGGCACAAGATCGTAGCTGAGGTAACAAGCTAAACGTCGAAGTCCATGCAAAACTACTAGTGAGACCGAAGTCTCTCTGCAAAAACATAAAATAGGCAAACGTGAGTACAAATGTACCCAGCAAGACTTACATCAGAACTAACTACATATGCATCATTATCAACAAAGGGGATGGTGGAGTTTAACTGCAGCAAGCCAGCTTTGACGCGGTGGCTATCCTGATATACTATTGCAAATAACTCTTTTGAGGTGGCGCACACGAGTCCACATATTCACCATATCAATACACCACTATGGATCCACTCCCGTCTCCCTACGAGAATGCCATCCATAGCACTCATGCTTATCTTGCGTATTTTAGAGTATCCACTTTCACTTGTCTATGAACTGATATAAGCAACCCAGAAGTCCTTTTCCGCGGACACGGCTATTTGAATAGATGATGTTAACCCTGCAGGGGTGTACTTCTTCACACACGCTCTCACCACTTACCGCCGTTTACACGACATGTACTCGGCAACCTTCAAGCGGAAGCCCAACGTGGGTGTCGGCCACGGCCTGCCTAAACACTCAAGTCTCTAGTCCAGGTTTATCGCCTATTCGGGATCCATCCATGAGGAGATCCGGCCGGAGTTTCGCTCACAGCCCCAAACGATGTGAACAGGGTTCCCGAGACACCAAACGGGCGCCCGGTACACCGTGCCACGTGCCTACCGCATCACAGCCCACCCCTACGGTCAGCACCGCGCACGGCCTCCAGCATACTACAAACACCAGAAACTACTTGCAACTCCTGGACAGAGGACAAGGGTGATTAAGAAGCCGAGAGGGTCCATTGGTTTCGGGCCCAATGCGTGGTAGTAGCTGAATCATGGATCACAAACACAGAACTCAGTTCCTGAGGACGGCTGCAATGAGACAACCCACCATGTACTCCTACATGGCCTCTCACCGCTACCTTTACCAAATCGTGTTCACACGCTTAGCTCACACACCATAGGACATGTTCACACACCTCTGATTCATCCCGGATGAATCAGACCTGACTCAACTCTAAGCAGTAGCAGGCATGACAAACAAGCATGAATGAGTAGGCACATTAGGGCTCAAACAACTCCTACTCATGCTAGTGGGTTTCATCTATTTACTGTGGCAATGACAGGTCATGCAAAGGATAAAGGGTTCAGCTACCGCAGCAAGTAACAGTTGAATCGTTGTTGTCCTAATGCAGTAAAAGAGAGCAGGAGCGAGAGAGTAGGATTGTATCGGAATGAACAAGGGGGTTTTGCTTGCCTGGCACTTCTGAAGATAACATTGAGTCTTCATCAGTGTCAACGATCACATCATCGGTATCACGTCTATCGAGAGGGGACAAATACCGGCAACACAGAAGGGAACACAATCAATGCAATGCACAATATGATGCATGATCATGACATGGCAAAATGAATGTGTTTTGAGCTAATGCAACTAGCAACAGATTAAATGAAGTTGGTTTGAATACAAGATTCAAATTCAAACTCCATATGTGATTATTTAAATGCCCTTTATATGATTTGTGCTAAACAGCATCTATAAGTTGTTCTAACATGCATGAAAATGGTACAGATGGATTCCTTGAATTTTTCTGATAATTTTTCATATATAAATTATTTAATTTGGAGTTACGGTTGAATTTCTATGAATTTTAGAAGTTTTAGGCATTTTCTGAAATAATAAATCATTTAAGAATTATTTAAATTCCAGAAACATTTACTACGTCAGCAGGGCGTCACCGTGACGTCAGCAGGTCAACAGACGTTGCTGCTGGTCAAACCTGACGTGTGGGGGCCACACGTCAGTGACACAGGGCTGTTTCACTCACTGACAGGTGGGACCGGTCAACGGCCACATCAGCTAGGTCAACTCCGACGCGTGGGGCCACTGTGGTTAACTTAAACTAAACAGGGGTTAAACCGTGGTTAGTTAAGGGCGTGGGGCCCATATGTCATTGACACGCGACACTGACTAAACGCGATTAGCACCTAAACTAATGGTGCCACGTCAGCCACCGGAGACCCGCCGGCGGCGACCACAAAACACGGCAGGGGCACGCCGGACTTGCGCTAGAGGCGTCAGCTTGGCGCGCTGAGGGCACCAGGGGATGGCCCTTGCTCTCGCGCATCCAAAGGACCAAGTGGGAGGTCGTGGGGTCGCCGGAACTCATGCCGGCGACGAGCTTTGGCGGCGATGGTGTTCGGTGGTGCTCGGGCGCGTCGCTATGGAGCATCAGTGAGCAAATGGAGAGGCTGGGCAGCACCTGCTAGACATGGGGATCACTAAGAGCAGCACAGTGAGGCCAGGGGAGCACGGAGGCTATGCGTGCAGCAGCAATGGAGGACGGTGGCTTCGGTGCTCGTGGGGAACGGCGCTACGGCACGAAGGAGAGCATGCTGAGTTAGGGGAGAGGGTCAGTGGCTCACGGCGATGACGAGGGGACGCTCGGCGAGGTCGGGGACGGTCCAGAGCCGACGAATTTGACGAAGATGGCCGGTGGTCCTGAGGTTGAAGAAGGCATCGAGGGCGGTGTTGCGGCACGTCTGGGGCCACGTGGCTCGTTGAGGAGGTAGAGGATGAAGTGGCAGAGTTTCTGGGCGCGTTGGTGAGGCGTGGGGTGGCCGGTGGCCGTGGTGGAGCTCGTCGGTGGCGGCGGCGACTCTCGGTCATGGGGGGGGGACAGAGGAGCGAGGGGGAGGGAGGTCCAGAGAGCGAGGGAGAAGTGAGAGGAGGTCGGGGGCTGCGTGGCGTCGCGGGAGGGACCAGGGAAGGAGGAGGCAGCCAGGCAGGGAGGAGGTGGCCTCCTCGGCCGCGCGCGTGCGAGCACGCAGCTGCTCCCACTGGCAAGAGGAAGACGACAGGAGGGGAAGTGGAGATGGGCTGGGCCGTGCTGCTGGGCCAGGTGGGCTACCAGGTGAGCGCCAGGTAGTCCTTCTCTCTCTTTCTATTTCTGTTTTTATATATCTATTTTGTTCTGTGTTGTTTTAGTTTAGTAAAATACTAAACCATTTTATAAAATCCTGAAAATAGTTATGTGGCTAGAGTTAAAATATACCAAACCACATAAAATGTTCCAGTAATTATTGGACATATATTATTTATATATCAAATATATATCCAATGCAAATAGCTATTTATTTAATTCAAAGGCCCAAAATAATTAACTCTGAGATACCAAAAATATTGTTTTGAGTTTTACCTCTTTGCAATATTTTCAGAGACTAAGAGGAACATTTTCTTGGACTTCTTTGAGGAGATTTTAATGTTGCTCATTTTTAGAAGGTTTCTGAGGCTTTGAAAATTCCTCAATTCAAATTTCATTTGAATTAAAACATGATGCTCACATGAGGTCTAGCCTAGTGCATAACAGGACCAGGGATGTGACAACTCACCCCCACTAAACAAAAATCTCGTCCCGAGATTCAAGCGTAGGGTAAGGTGAAGGGGAACGCAACTAGTACAATCTTCACGATCCAGGTTGCACTTCATAGGAACGTTGATTCGATCACCATTATTGTCTTGAAGTCTTGCTCTGAGAAATCCTGTCAACATGACATGGAGGGAAGAAGGAGACTCTAGAAGGGTCGATCTTCTCGAAGATCGAACAACTCACGGAATGAGACATAGGACCATCTCTCGGGTTGAGACACGAGATACACATCAAGAGGGGTGGAAAGAAACGGATGACTAAGGTTCACTAGGTGGACAACAATTCCACACTTAAGAAGGTGGTAAACGATTGTCCACGTAGCGAGGAGTTGAGTTGCCATGATACCACAACGAGGCACCTTAGGGATGGTGACTCGTAGATATATCCCCTTACGTGGCAAAAAGAATTACCTTTGATTCAGAGATCATTGAAACTCTTTAAACCAGCCTAAGGCAATTCTCAAGCGATCGTTTGGAGGGGGTCGATAGAATGGCATACTCGGACTTGGATGATGTGGATTACCTTGTTGAAGACAACGCAATGGATGAATTTGCTTATCACCGGAAATGGAAGAGACCCATGGTAGAATGGCACATTGGTGGTGCAAACTGGGAACAAAATGCAAATGATGGGAATGATTCTAGTAACTGGGGAGAGGCTCAACAATAGAGAGTTATCCCAATATTGGAATGGTTATAGCATAACCGAGGAAACTGAGAGCGCTATACAGTTAATGCCGACGATCAAACCTAGCTCTTGCGCGTGCTCTCAAGAACTTGAGCAATTCCATAATCATCAAGGTTTTACCAACATCCGTGTCAAGGGTCCGGTAACACAACTTACTACCATGATGAATGGTGATGGAGGATGCAGATGCAAAGGAAGATAACACCTTCTCAGATTTTACCCTTGGCGGGTCCAAGGAAATAAAATCTGGATGATCGACCGAGAGACATTTAGCACTCCGCTTCTAATGTTCTCCTTGATGTGCTAGTGTAACCCATTCATAGATATGGTTTGATATCTAAAACATCAAGTAAAAAGGTCGGACTTCGGGAACACAAAAATCCATAGGGGCAACTAGGGAGTAAACCCTACAAAATCCCTACGGGGAGGTGGCCAACTTCATCAATCAAGATATTATAATAACAGGTCTTCCGGCTGGGTGTGTTGGCCACGACATCCACTTTACCGATTATTGCACGACCAATATTATAATTCTTGGGAAATATTCCAACCATCATATCTGCCTGAGATTCAGATCTGGTTGGTGTCAGGATATTCCAGACTCATCGAGTCTAGGAAGATAAATGAAAGTTTGCAACACAATTCGACGAGATGACGTAGCGAGATTCTCGGGGAATGAACTACGATAGTAAGCTCCAAAACATGAGCTGGTTCTGCTACAAACATGTGAACACATTGTCCAAGACAAGCATGACCACAAAGTAGTCTTATAATAAAACACTACCGAGTTCAGGTTGGGAACCATCATCGAGGATATCGAAGTTCTTTCATAAGTCCGGATTAGCTCTTATGAAGATACTCCTTCTCCTTGAACAGATCAGTCAGTGGTTGGTGTGCTAGGATACACATATGGAATGAAGGATGCAAGTCTCCAGACCATAGAATACTTCGCACGTGTGCATGACTGACTTGCGATGATTCCAGAGGAAGCAACATTGACTTTCTCGAGTCCATGGCGGCAACTTGCATCAAATGCACATGAACTAGAGGAAGTCACTTCTTACATCCGAACATATGCTTCATGAGCTAGCATGAACAAATGCTTCAAAAGTTTCCAACACTAACTCATTGTCCAACAAAATCATGGAGGAGATAAGGATGTTGTCAATGGGCTCAACAACTAATCATCTGGGTTTCCTTTTAAAAGGAATTCCATAGTTAAGTGAACAAGTGATAGCATTGGTCAGACCCAAAGGATATAATGGTGTATGCTCGAGGGATCAACCACGAGTAAGACAACATTACGAATATCGTTGGTTCTGATTTGATTTGACGATAGCCCATACTCAATCAAGGGTTCGGGTAAGATAATAGATCCAACAATCGATCACAGGGACCAATCGATGAAGATATCACCTTTCTTCAACACACACTACACAAGAATATCCCTTTGGAACGGACTAAGTCAGGCAAGCTTTTACCTTCCAACTCTCCAAGTTGTTGTCTAGCTTGACCAACTAGCTCCGAGATATCCATCACAGATTCTTGGAGAAAGAGTGGTTCACAAGAACCCGACTTGATCACGAGCTCAACATAGCAGTCAGGTGACAACCTGGTAATACTTCCGAGAAGACATTCAGAAAATCACGAACCACCTGTATGTTACTAAGCTCGAGAACAATCTCGCTTTTGAGGGCAAGATGATATGATCAAATGAGTGAGGACTTGACAAGAGCCTAACTCATCAATCGAAGGGTGCACCGAAATAAGGACTAGGTAGCACGATCAGTCTTAGAAGGATGATTCAAAAACCAACATGCTAAGAATGAAATTATTGTCCTTTAACTACCAAGCAACAAGGTTGCTGGGAGTATTGATTTCACACATCACAATTCATTTGTAGGTATTCCGGTTGCATCAACACGAGGGCCTAGGAATGACTAGTGATGGTGAGAAGTATCATTACGTCAAAATTCATGAGAGTTGGTGCAGTTCTCATGAGAATTCTGACATAAAGGGGGTAATACTCCAAGGTAGAACAAAACCAAAAGCTGGATTGGCATTTGATCTGCGGAATACAACTACTTTGACCCAATCCTAGATATGGATGAGGTACTGGAGTTTGTTTCTCCAAGTCATTCAGGACAGAATGGCTTGACGGACCACAAGGGTAATAGGCATCGATAAACGAATGCATGCATACCCTTGACTATCAATTGATAGGCGAGGGTCGGAAACAACTAAGATGGGACAACTCAAAAGAACATATGATTTTCTAAGTTGTGGATGCATGGATTAGCATGTCGAACGAGGTTCAACATATTTCTTCCGGATAACCCATGCAGAAAGGTAGAACTGGCAGAGCCACAATATATAATGGAGAACTCATCAAGAATAATCCTGTTGTAATATTTCAGTTCAACGAGGAACTTCTGCCATAAGTAGTTCATGGTATTTGGAAGAAGAAGATACCACGGACTTCAAGGACTATCGCAAAGGTTACTAATATCCTAAAGGCACTAGCAATTACTATCATCATGAAGTAGGTAGAGTGAATCTCGGGTTCCAACCCAGGAGTAGAATACCTACTACTAAGTAGCATCACGGAATGCTTTCGTGAATAAAGGCCAGAATCATCACACTAGGACACAAATCATGGCTAGACCACTAGATGATCCCCTGAGACACCTAGGGTCATAATAATTATTCCAACATAAAGGTTGAGGCAGTAGAATACCTCAACTCAACAATTAGTGTGATTGAGCTGGCATAAAGGAGCATCGAAACCAGAGGGAAAGGATTTTGCAAATGCATCAGACTATTTAGAAACCTGGAATGACTCGGACAGCATAACGGCTGTAAATGCTCAGAAGAGAATTGAGACATTCACAAAAATGGTGGCATAACCACTCAGAAGCACAATATCAAGGTTCCGAGATCAACAATTAACATACGGAAGTAGTAGGAACTAAACTGAGACTTAAATCCAACAATCTTATAAGTCTACGGATTAGTAACACGTGATCCTAATAGCAAAAAGAGATAGCCTAGTTCTTAATCCCCGTAGGAAAGATAAGATGACTTAGATCAGAAGGGCATAAGGTATAAGGAGTAAAAAGAGCCTGACGTTCCATCCCACAATCAATTCCCTTATATAACTAAAGAATTTCTAGACTCAACTTCGACCAGTTTGGCTTGGTAATCCTACAGACAGTCAAGCCCTGATACCAACGCTGTCAGGACCCCGACTCGATGCCACATCGATCTAGCATGTAACACCTCATATCACTTTGCGGCCTCACGCACGGTATTCCCACGGGTGTCGCCTTACCTTTGCCCGGGACCGTTTGCGCCTTTTGGCACACGTATATGATAGTGTCGCTAGCATCCATATGATAAGGAGCCCGGGCTGACATGGCTAGTCGTAAACCCGAAGTGGCACAGACTTACAGGGACAGGCATCCATGACCCAGCATCGAACGTGTCGGTCATCAGCGAGTGAATCCAGGCTGTAGCACTGGGCTAGCAGGACTCCGGTGAACCGGGCTGTAGCGGGCTAACAGGACTCCGGTATTCATCGCGTGACATTTCCCCGAAGGGACAGACACAGGAACGAAGAAGGACACATGCCGGCCAGCCTAAGTGTTCCGGAGCAGTAGCAAGCTACCATGGCTCGGTGGAAACACTAGGAGACATTTCCCGGTAAGAGAGGCTACTAAGGATAAACAACTAGATAGTCAGATCCCACACATACCAAGCATTTCAATAACATACACACAATATGCTCGATATGTGCAAATACAACATGGCATCACAACATGACTCTACAACTCAAGTAATTTATTCAATAGGCTCCGAGGAGCGAGATATTACAAACATGGGTCTCATGACCCAACATTCAGAGCATACAAATCAAAGCACAAGCGGAAGCTAATCATGTCTGAGTACAGACATCTATAAATGAAAAAGGCTTGAGAAGCCTGACTATCTACCAGATCCTGCCGAGGGCACAAGATCGTAGCTGAGGTAACAAGCTAAACGTCGAAGTCCACGCGAAACTACTAGTGAGACCGAAGTCTCTCTGCAAAAACATAAAATAGGCAAACGTGAGTACAAATGTACCCAGCAAGACTTACATCAGAACTAACTACATATGCATCATTATCAACAAAGGGGATGGTGGGGTTTAACTGCAGCAAGCCAGCTTTGACGCGGTGGCTATCCTGATCTACTATTGCAAATAACTCTTTTGAGGTGGCGCACACGAGTCCACATATTCACCATATCAATACACCACTATGGATCCACTCCCGTCTCCCTACGAGAATGCCATCCATAGCACTCACGCTTATCTTGCGTATTTTAGAGTATCCACTTTCACTTGTCTATGAACTAATATAAGCAACCCAGAAGTCCTTTTCCGCGGACACGGCTATTCGAATAGATGATGTTAACCCTGCAGGGGTGTACTTCTTCACACACGCTCTCACCACTTACCGCCGTTTACACGACATGTACTCGGCAACCTTCAAGCGGAAGCCCAACGTGGGTGTCGGCCACGGCCTGCCTAAACACTCAAGTCTCTAGTCCAGGTTTATCGCCTATTCAGGTTCCATCCATGAGGAGATCCGGCCGGAGTTTCGCTCACAGCCCCAAACGATGTGAACAGGGTTCCCGAGACACCAAACGGGCGCCCGGTACACCATGCCACGTGCCTACCGCATCACAGCCCACCCCTACGTTCAGCGCTGTGCACGGCCTCCAGCATACTACAAACACCAGAAACTACTTGCAACTCCTGGACAGAGGACAAGGGTGATTAAGAAGCCGAGAGGGTCCATTGGTTTCGGGCCCAATGCGTGGTAGTAGCTGAATCATGGATCACAAACACAAAACTCAGTTCCTGAGGACGGCTGCAATGAGACAACCCACCATGTACTCCTACATGGCCTCTCACCGCTACCTTTACCAAATCGTGTTCACACGCTTAGCTCACACACCGTAGGACATGTTCACACACCTCTGATTCATCCCGGATGAATCAGACCTGACTCAACTCTAAGCAGTAGCAGGCATGACAAACAAGCATGAATGAGTAGGCACATCAGGGCTCAAACAACTCCTACTCATGCTAGTGGGTTTCATCTATTTACTGTGGCAATGACAGGTCATGCAAAGGATAAAGGGTTCAGCTACCGCAGCAAGTAACAGTTGAATCGTTGTTGTCCTAATGCAGTAAAAGAGAGCAGGAGCGAGAGAGTAGGATTGTATCGGAATGAACAAGGGGGTTTTGCTTGCCTGGCACTTCTGAAGATAACATTGAGTCTTCATCAGTGTCAACGATCACATCATCGGTATCACGTCTATCGAGAGGGGACAAATACCGGCAACACAGAAGGGAACACAATCAATGCAATGCACAATATGATGCATGATCATGACATGGCAAAATGAATGTGTTTTGAGCTAATGCAACTAGAAATAGATTAAATGAAGTTGGTTTGAATACAAGATTCAAATTCAAACTCCATATGTGATTATTTAAATGCCCTTTATATGATTTGTGCTAAACAGCATCTATAAGTTGTTCTAACATGCATGAAAATGGTACAGATGGATTCCTTGAATTTTTCTGATAATTTTTCATATATAAATTATTTAATTTGGAGTTACGGTTGAATTTCTATGAATTTTAGAAGTTTTAGGCATTTTCTGAAATAATAAATCATTTAAGAATTATTTAAATTCCAGAAACATTTACTACGTCAGCAGGGCGTCATCGTGACGTCAGCAGGTCAACAGACGCTGCTGCTGGTCAAACCTGACGTGTGGGGGCCACACGTCAGTGACACAGGGCTGTTTCACTCACTGACAGGTGGGACCGGTCAACGGCCACATCAGCTAGGTCAACTCCGACGCGTGGGGCCACTGTGGTTAACTTAAACTAAACAGGGGTTAAACCGTGGTTAGTTAAGGGCGTGGGGCCCATATGTCATTGACACGCGACACTGACTAAACGCGATTAGCACCTAAACTAATGGTGCCACATCAGCCACCGGAGACCCGCCGGCGGCGACCACAGAACACGGCGGGGGCACGCCGGACTTGCGCTAGAGGCGTCAGCTTGGCGCGCTGAGGGCACCAGGGGATGGCCCTTGCTCTCGCGCATCCAGAGGACCAAGTGGGAGGTCGTGGGGTCGCCAGAACTCATGCCGGCGACGAGCTTTGGCGGCGATGGTGTTCGGTGGTGCTCGGGCGCATCGCTACGGAGCATCAGTGAGCAAATGGAGAGGCTGGGCAGCACCTGCTAGACATGGGGAGCACTAAGAGCAGCACAGTGAGGCCAGGGGAGCATGGAGGCTATGCGTGCAGCAGCAATGGCGGACGGTGGCTTCGGTGCTCGTGGGGAACGGCGCTACGGCACGAAGAAGAGCATGCTGAGTTAGGGGAGAGGGTCAGTGGCTCACGGCGATGACGAGGGGACGCTCGGCGAGGTCGGGGACGGTCCGGAGCCGACGAATTTGACGAAGATGGCCGGCGGTCCCAAGGTTGAAGAAGGCATCGAGGGCGGTGTTGCGGCACGTCCTGGGCCTCGTGGCTCGTTGAGGAGGTAGAGGACGAAGTGGCAGAGTTTCTGGGCGCGTTGGTGAGGCGTGGGGTGGCCGGTGGCCGTGGTGGAGCTCGTCGGTGGCGGCGGCGACTCTCGGTCGTGGGGGGGGGAACAGAGGAGCGAGGGGGAGGGAGGTCCAGAGAGCGAGGGAGAAGTGAGAGGGGGTCGGGGGCTGCGTGGCGTCGCGGGAGGGACCAGGGAAGGAGGAGGCAGCCAGGCAGGGAGGAGGTGGCCTCCTCGGCCGCGCGCGTGCGAGCACGCAGCTGCTCCCACTGGCAAGAGGAAGATGACAGGAGGGGAAGTGGAGATGGGCTGGGCCGTGCTGCTGGGCCAGGTGGGCTACCAGGTGAGCGCCAGGTAGTCCTTCTCTCTCTTTCTATTTCTGTTTTTATATATCTATTTTGTTCTATGTTGTTTGAGTTTAGTAAAATACTAAACCATTTTATAAAATCCTGAAAATAGTTATGTGGCTAGAGTTAAAATATACCAAACCACATAAAATGTTCCAGTAATTATTGGACATATATTATTTATATATCAAATATATATCCAATGCAAATAGCTATTTATTTAATTCAAAGGCCCAAAATAATTAACTCTGAGATACCAAAAATATTGTTTTGAGTTTTACCTCTTTGCAATATTTTCAGAGACTAAGAGGAACATTTTCTTGGACTTCTTTGAGGAGATTTTAATGTTGATCATTTTTAGAAGGTTTCTGAGGCTTTGAAAATTCCTCAATTCAAATTTCATTTGAATTAAAACATGATGCTCACATGAGGTCTAGCCTAGTGCATAACAGGACCAGGGATGTGACACATTGATAGTACAACGATGGTTCTAGAGAACAGTAGTACCCTCCACTTCCAACTATAGCTCCTTGGCCCTGAGATTCAAGAGTTCAAAACTGGTGCACTATACTATACTAGACTAGACTAGAAGTACAGTACGTCGCACTAATACTCGTAGTTGAGAAAAGTAGTACTAGTACTGCTACAGTACGAGTACGTACTCCTCCATCACATAATGTAAGACGTTTTTGACACTAGTTGGTGTGTACAAAAAATGGCAAAAACATACCCAAAATTTCTTAATCCACGCCAAAAACTACTACCTAGTGCCAAAATTTTCTTACTAGTGCTATTATTTACAGTATAATGCAATCCCATAACGTTCCATAATGCTAGTACTAGTAATAGAGTTGCCGACGTTGAGAGGTAGTCGGATTTTATCCGATGAGCAGGTCAGTAATGGAGTTTGATCATGTAGTACTTAGTTATTCCATTTCCATCCCGTAATTTCTCCGCTGCCCACCGTCTTATATATAGGTCTGGGTCGGTGCCAACAAAGATTGTCTTGCATACCTCCGGCCGGATACCACCATCATTTTGCACAACATACACAACAGTGCGGCCGTTCCGGTAGACCCCTTCTCCACCATTGGGATCGGCCTTCCGGACTGGCTGGGCTTGAATACGTATGATGATGCCTACATGAGATTGAAGAAGATAGCAATTGCGGACCCGCCGACAAAGTGACGCGGCTACGACGATTACTATCTCATCACGGTGTTCGACATAAGGATTGCCATCAATGCAAGACGCAGTAACGGCAGAGGCTGGCGCATGTTGGCGGCGGCAGATTTGTACCCCTACACGTTCGAAGACGCCGTGCGCCATCTAGGCCGCATCTTCGTGGTGACAAGCTAGGGGACTTGTTTCATCTGGTTGCCATCCTACGGTACGGGAGATTCCAAATGGAATGCACAAACCATCATTTGCATCCCTAATGCTACTCCATTATTTTGCAGGGACCAGTCATCCCCCGATCAAAATAAGATCGCCGATCCTGGATGTGCATTTGCATCCGCGATTCAGTCTAACCTGGAACCTTGTAGCTGACTTTGGCATATTGGGACCGACTATCTTAGCAGTCGTTACCCATGGTACCACTAATGTGCAACATGGTCACACAATCTACCACGATCGGACTGTCACCATCTACCCAGGTATTCCATTTTTTAACCCTCTCGCCTTCTCTTTCATTGTTGTACTAGTAGTATACTTAGTACTACTAGTAGGAGTACTTTTTACCTTGGAGGATGCGTATAGCTAGCTGGGCCCTTGAAGACTTGAATCCACTAGCTGCCACCATTTTTGTTTTTCAATGTCTTCTATCTCATCCATGTAGCCAAGAGTGGCTATATATAATAAGCCGGTTATTTTACTTCCTCTATACCGGAGTACTACTATTTGCTGCATAGTATTACTGACCGCCATATTTGAGCACAACATTATTATGCATGGACCTTGGCTATGTACGTCACCATGTGTCCAGATCTGGGATGCCGCGTGTACCAGATGAACGGCGCCGAGTTCGACCCCCGTGATGCTACGTGTGTGCCGAGGAACACTCTTGGAGAGTACTCGCTTTTCATCGGGGACAGCTACCCCATTGTGAAGCGGATGCCACCTTCCGTGCACGACACGGAAGGCCTGCCGTTCATGAAGCATGGTTGTGTCTTCATTGCGCACCGCCGGATGAACGACATGCTGGGACACGCTATCCCTGATTTATGCCGCTTCAGCTTGGATAAGTCTCCATCGTGTGGAACCAGACTAGAAAGCTGCGACAATGATTCCTGTTGCCCACCGCTATGGATCATGCCATCCATGAAGAACACCTGGGACTGGAACCTGGAGGAGGACATGCATGTAGCCCATCTATAACGTGTAAGTGGAGTACGGTAATTGTGAACGGTAGCGCTGTGAATATATGTAAACTAGTCGTGCACAAATTTATCACATGAATTGGAGATGAATTGTGTGGCATACTGGCATTTGTCCTTTAGAATTTATTACTAGTAAATGTGTTATGTGTACGTGCAACTTGTGTGGTTGTTGCACGGGCTCCAACACGCTCTTTGAAAAAAAAGGTGGCACAGCTTTGGATATACGTGATGTGACAGCATCATATAGTAGCATCGTTCGCTATAGTTGTAGTACACTCCTACTAGTATGACAACTCCTATAAAACCTTGCGCTTGGATCTTTGCCTCTTCGGGAGGTTCAACAGTTCGTACTCGTGTGAACCTTGCACTTGCCTCTTCGCCTCTTCGGAAGGTCCAACAATGATGATACTACAGTACGATATGCGTCTGGCAATCTGACACCGATTGAACTGCTGCACGTCCACCGCGAGGGCGAGGGCGAGGGCGAGGGAGAGGAAGAGGGAGAGGGCGCTGTAGTCAAAACTCTCTCCTCGTCCTGCGAACCACCACGTGCGTGGGCGAGGGAGAGGCGTAGTAAGCAAGCTTCTCCTCGTTTGGTGAGTTGACGGGACACATCAAAGCAGTACTAGTACTAGTAGTAATCCATACTGTGTCCTTTCCGATTAATATGGCTTAATTTGAAACGAGAAAAATACACTAGCAGTCAACATATGTAACAATACGCTCTTTACGGTCACTATATATAGTTTTGCGTCGATTATACAATCACTAGTTCATCGTAGAGCACCATATTGCACCCTACTGACTGGCCACATAGTCGACGTGGCACTTTGTTGACTGGTTAAATTGTCACCGGGTTTCTAGGTCCCACCTGTCAGTTGGCGGAGCAAAGAAATCAGTTAAACAAAACTTTACGCAGGCGCCACACGAGTCCAACCCTTGCCCCCGAACCGCCCTGGCTGTGTATGTGAGTGCATGCACGTGTCCTCCCTCGGCCTTCCAACAAAGAGTGTACATCGGCTATAAAACAAAGAGTGTAGTAGTACATGATGTACATCTACACTTCCAATGCATTTAGCCTTTAATCTAAATCGATATTGATTGACTAATGCACCAACTTGTGCAGTAGGTATAGGCTACGTGTCTATCCTTAATTACAACATGCAATGGCCTTCATTTAATATTCTTATCTCAATGGTCGCATGCACACATAAGTCTGCTACTTTTGGGTGTTACTTATACCCTGGTCAATGTGTAAATCTCTAAATGTACAGTCTTTCATGGACGTAGGGAGTAGGTTGAGCACTTGAGTGTGAGCGTGTGTGTTGCGTCGTGTGCTGTGTGCCGCATGGGTGCGTGAGTGTTGCGCGCGTCCATGTGGAGTACGTGTGAGTGTTGCATGTTGCATGCATGCATGCATGCATGGGGATTACTCCCTCCCATTGACATGCTCATATTTCAAACTTCCTCTGTTCCCTCCATATGGTGATACTCGCTTTGTTCCCAAATACTCCAGTACGGAGTAAAAGCCTCCCTCTGTTCCCAAATACGGAGTATTTGTCTTTCTACAGATTTCAATAAGTGACTAGTTACGGAGCAAACTGAGTGAAGTGAGCGTAGAGGCATAGGGATACTGTAGAAAGGAAATCCTCGCGATCCATCATTCCCCATCTCGGTCAGACAGAACTATTCAACTATTCTTTGTAGTGAAGTCACAATACACGCTGCAGCAGATGGGACACGTAATTAATAAGCTGAACAAGCGTGTTGGTGTTACTAAATCAGCCTTACCCAGTACTGCCATCATGTTTGCCAGTAGAGCACGCTTCCGCAAATACACCTACGCACCTATGTCCTCCATTAACTGACATATGGGCCCTCTTGTGGTAGACCCACATGTCATCAATGTAACTATTTACACTCCGGAGGACGGTGCCTATATCCTGGTAGTAGTACTAGTAGAATTGAGATTTAATGCACTTTCTTCCCCGTCTTCCACTCTTCTTCCTCCTCTCTTCTTCTTCCTCCTCTCTTCCCCATCATCGGCCGCACACGATTTACCCCCGCTCACTGCTCGCCCGCCTGCGCCATCTTCCTTGGTAGCTCGCACATACCATATCCCCCCGCTCACTGCTCGGCCACACGAGGAGAAGCTTCTTCGCTCAACCGCCCGAATCCACTTCCCCGCTGGCTCGCAGGCACCGAAAACCCCAAAGGCAGAAACGACTGACACGCAGAGCCGCGATTGGAATTCCCTCCCCGATGTTCTCTTGGAGCAGATCTGTAGTCGTGTGGACCTACTCAGCACCGTCCGTCTGGCCGCATGCTCGGTGTCTTTGTACCGTCTACTCGTCTGCAACCGGCCGGCTCTTTTCAAGACACCCTTCTTGATGATGCCCGATCCTCGCAGGTGGCCCAGACACCGACTTGAAGATCCTACGGAGGTTGCCATGGTGCCCCTCGACATGCTACCACTACCCGTCCACCTGTCCTTCATGCGCGGCCACTACTGGGCAGGCATGAAGGCCAACTGGATCCTCCTCATCCACCACACCGGTAGTCCGTGGCATCTCGTGGATATCTACATCCAGTGAGAGTTCACCCTTCCATCGTCAGTTACCGCCGACATCGAGCCTCGCGGCCCGCCGGACACTCTTGCCTACTACGCACGAGACGCGTCAAGCTTTTGGCTCGACCTCTGTTTGCAGAAAGTTGTAATCTGTGAAGTGTCCACACCATCAGAAGACTACATGGATTACAAGCTCATTGCCTTGTTCAACATGGGATTAGTCTATCTGGAATCCGGTCGCCATACATGGTTATGGCTCATCATCAATCCTGTTGAGGCAAAACTTCTATCTGATGCTATAGTGCACGATGCCATCGTTTACGCGGTCGACGCACAGATTGGCTGCCTATACTGGTGGAATCTATCGTCGTGTAATTGTTCTATCTCATCTCATCTTTACCTTATGAATACGACTGCCTGTTCATTTGTTACAAATTTAGAATGCATAGCATGTCTATAACCACATCATTGCTATATGTTCCTCTCATTTCCTAGATTTTTATGACCACACATGTTATTGTTAGAGTTGATATGAGAACAATTGACATCTAATGATTGTTAGAATACATATTATGAGCATAACATCATGATTGCTATATGTTACTCTCGTTTACTAGATTTTTATAACAACGCATGTTATTGCCTAGAGTTGATATGAGAATAGTAGTAGTAAGTGCTATGGTAGAATATGAGTAGGCGCTGTCATAGCTGTTTTCCTCTCATTGTTACATGATATTTGAACCATGACATGTTGCTAGAATATGAAAGCCATTGGCTTATTTTTTTAACTTGGGGTATGATTGACCACGGCATTGCAATTCTCTGTCTATGATATGTGTCACTGTTATAATAATCTTAATTCCACACATACTCTGAACATGATTGTTTATTTTTGTCCTTTTGGTCTCCAATTTCAATTGTTGCAGCAGACGCAAATGTGCTGGCCTTCATGATTCCAGGACCTGGAATCATACCAGCCGATGGGTGCTGGTTTATCGCTCGTTCAGCTGACGGCGGTCATTTGATGCTCATTCGCACATACCAAATTGACCAAACCATCACATCAAACCACATGCAGTACATTGTGTGGGGCGTTCGTGACATTGATGGCTATGGCTGCTTCGTTTTCGAGAAAGATCCCAGCTCCGTTGGGCCATGCGTATTCAACTAGAGGCGGGTTTACAGCCTCGGCAACCACTCCTTGTTCCTCGGGCTCAATTATCCGATCATCCAACCAATCATCGATCATATCATCGGCGATGATTACTGTGCTATGCAACTTCCATTCGCGAGGGGGGGAAGTGTCTACACATCATACCATGGGTTTCATGAATCACCACATCCAGAGATTCGTTGACACAGCTTGTTGCCAGGTAATCTTCAGTGTGTGAAAGGCATCAAGCTTCCATGCAATGGATGGCTTTTGCAAACCCGACATGCGGCAATGTGGTTCATGCCAACAGCAAATATGCACAACTTGATTCGTGCTGATATCTAGACTGAGCCATGTATTCTGCTGTTGTAGCACGACCCACTTTTGTTGGATATTATCTACTATTGTTAGTTTGAAGCACTCCTCTGGTTTGAAGGATAGATACCTTCCTGGGATCAAGTGCATCCTAACTCACCTGCGTAGGATGTACTGATAATGATGATGGAGATGCTGTGCAGAAGCCATATATATTCATATATATTAGTTAGGCTTCAAGTGCGTACTTGTTAGTTAAACCTATGTATAAATTGTGACACTAAATATGACTAGTAAGTAGTACAGTAGCAGTACTAGTATACGTCGGTCAAATTATTCATCATGTCCACACATTGAATTGACGTAACAACACGCTGCGCGTGAGGTGACACAAGAGTCCCGGCGGCATGTTCGGGTATTCCGGACTTCAGATTTGGAGTACCAGTTATCTGTCGAAATCTTTTTTTGTTCAAAATGGAGGCAAAAGATTTGCCTCATCCATTAAATAAGAAGAGAATAGAGTTTTTACAAGCGCCCTTGCAAAATGGCATGGCAATTACTCTCGTACAACTGTCGAAGAAGCGCGAGTTTTTACTCTATCGAAATCTTTCATCATTCACTTAAAATAGTCGATTGGTCATAGATTGAGTACCATATAACTGGAATTACCGATGCAAGTCGAAGAAGGATTGGACGGTGCTGCCGGCTGGCGTCAAGTTCGATCCCACGGATCAGGAGCAGATCGAGCACCTTGAGGCCAAAGTGAGTGTTGACAGCGCGAGATTTCAGTCTCTCATCGATTTGTTCATACCAACCATCGACAGCGAGCACGACATATGCTACACCCAACCTGAGAAACTTCCAGGTAAGACACCGATCGACCGTCTACTTGCACAAACATATTCCTTTGTTTATAGCTCTATTTTTCTTTTTAGACGCAGACCTGGTGAAACAATTACAATTTGACAGTTAATAAAAAGTGAAACAAGTGAATGCAACATGCCAAAGATGCTATGAAAATGCCAACTAGGTACACTAAAACCTGTATTCCACAATACTGCAGGTATCACAATGAGTGGCCTAAGGAAGCATTTCTTCCAGCAGAATTCCAGGGCGTTCAAAAGGGGCACATGGACACATCGCAAGATACAGTCAGAGTGCGGCATGCACACGACGTGGCACAAGACCGGCAATACCTTGCCTGTGATGGTCAACGACCGGCAAACGGGCAGCAAAAATGGTTCTGGTGCTGCACACCAACAAGAACTTCGACTAGCAGAGGACCAACTGGGTGATGCACCAGTACCACATCGGGGACCTGGAGCAAGAGAAGGAGCGGGAGCTGGTCCTCTGCAAGATTTTCTACCAGACGAACACTAGGGCCAGGATTAGTTTGGTATTGGTAGTTGTACTACCTTGTCATCCGCAAGTTGGTATTGTTGTTAACGATCTTTTGGTATGAACTTGCATTTTCTTCCAACCATCATGCCGAGGGTCGACGTGGATATAAAGTTGAATCATTTGTTTCGAAACAAATTCTCAGGCACCTGATTTTTATTTGATGGGTAGCATAAGCACCCGCCATTCGAATGCCCAATTCTACAGTTTTTTCGAAACAAGTGCATGCACTTATTATCACGATAAAAAAACAATATCCGTGCTGCATCCCAGTTATCAGTCTGTGCTTGCAGAATTCTCTCCTTTATTGAGCACGTATATTGTTTTTTTAGGTCGAGCAAGTTTCAACTGGGCTATAGACTGACCAGGGTTGGTTTTGTTTTTAATAGGCCCAGCCCATGATGACAACGGGGAACAAAGATCCAACATGTATCTACTGGCCTCTGGCCCGCCAGCGTTAGTTATATTTTGCCTTACAACATCCGCAGGCAGTTTTGTTACTGAATCAAACACACAGCCCAGTTCTATTTTCCTCTTGAAACGCATGTCCTACATCCGTTTTCTAATCTCTACCTATAGTTTTACTAGTTCATATACACGTATCATTATATTGAAAACACATAAAATTCCCTTTTCATATTTACATCCTTATTTTTGTTGTTTTATCCCACCCAGCGCTGATTGTTTTACGACTGGTTTTCCCTTAAACCAACTCAATTGTCCCATGTCTTATTTGCTTACAAAAACAAAACGATTTTTTTGGCTAATCAATAAGTTCTTAAAAAATGTTTATCATTTCGGGATTACAACAGTTTGGACTCCACCAAAATATGCAAAATAAGGTTGAACTTTTTCACCGTGGTCCTGGGCAGAAAATGGGCTGTAATAAATTACTTAAGAATTAGCAAAAGGGCTGCAAATTATAAAAAATAGCAAATGGGCTGCAAATTGTAAAAAATAGGAAATGGGCTTTATGTTGTCTGCCACAGATTTGGAGGCTGACTTGTGGGCCTACTAAGTTCATGCGTACACAAGGTTTCTTAAAAAAGAAACTTAGTCAACAATCGACTCTACCAGCGTCAGACCGTTAGATGTCAATCTAACGACAATCATGCTTCTTCAGTCTGTGATCTTCCTGCCCCAGCCGCCCAAACCAGCGCCGTCGGAACCGCCTGCTCCCGCCTCCCATGGCCGGCAGTGCTGCCGGGCAGGCCTCACGGCCCCATCATACTCGCATCCCTGGCCTGTCTATCCCTCTACTCACCCACAACTCCTGTTATTTTCCAGCGACGACAGCCGAACCAGTCAACCCTCGTACTCTCCACCGCGTGGGCAGCCACAGTCGTGTCTTCGCTGGCTCCATGTCGTTCCCTTCGTAGGCCTTGCCGTCGTCCACCGCCCTGGTGCTCTCGGCGCGGCATGGTCAACAATGTCCATCCAACGGCAGTAGTGCTTCTTCAACCTCTGGTCTTCTTGCCCCAGCCGCCCAAAGCAGCGCCGGTCATGCTGCATGCTCCTGCCTCCCGTGGTCGGCTGTGCTGCCGCGAAGGCCTCGCCGTCCCCATACTACTCCCATCGCTGGCCAGGCCATCCCTCCACTCACCCACTCCCCCTATTATTCTGCGGCGACGGCAGCCTCACACGGCAGCCGAACAAGTGAACCCGCATGGGCATCCACTGCCGCGTCTTCCTCGGCTCCGTGTCATCCCCTTCCTAGTCCTCGCCGTCGTCCACCACCCTGGTGCTCTCGGCGCAGCATGGTCAATGTGGTCAACGACCAACTTCCATCGGAAGAGTACTATACGTGAAGAGGCTGACAGCTGGGTCCACGACAGCTGCAAGGAAGTGCCTCCTTATTACGCGCAAAATAATTATTCCTCCACCTGACAGCAGGGACCCACCTGACGGGCCACCAGTATTTCACGGAAAAAACGTTTCCCCCTGACTGTTGTGACCCACCGGACAGGCCACCGTATTTCGCAAAAAAATGTTTGCCCCTGACTGCTGGGACCCACCGGATGGACCACCGTATTTCACGAAAAAACGTTCCCCCCGCTGTCAGCTCGGACCCACCAGAAGTGCCTCCTTATTACGCATAGAAAAATGAATACTCCACCTGCTAGCTGGGACCCACCATGGTGGGAGGCTGACTTGTGGGCCTACTAAGTTGATGGGGACAGAAGGCTTTATCAACTTAGTCAATATGAACGATTCTAGCTCCAGTGACCGTACGATGTCCATCCAACGACCGTCGTGCTTCTTCAATCTCTGCTCTTCCTACTCCAGCCGCTCAAACAAGCGCTAGCGAGACTGCCTGCTCCCTCCTCCCCGCGGCCTGCTATGCCTCCGTGCAGGCCTCACCACCCCACCGTACTCCCATCGCTGGCCTAGCCATCCCTCTACTCACCCACACGGCCACGCCTGCTGTTATTGTCCGGCGAGGGCAGACGAACCAGTAAGCCCTCGTACAGTCGTACTCCCCTCCGCGTGGGAAACAACTGTCGGGTCTTCCCTGCCTCCGTGTCGTTCCCTTCTTAGGCCTCGCCGTCGTCCACTGCCCTAGTGCTCCCGGCGCGGCGTGGTCAATGTGATCAAGGAACGGCTTTCGTTGGACGTGGACTATACGTGGCGAGGCTGACAGCTGGGTCCACGGCTGCAGCAAGGAAGTGCCTCCTTATTACGCGCAAAATAATTATTCCTCCACATAACATCTGGGACCCACCAGAAGGGCCTCTGTATTTAGCGAAAAAAACGTGCCCCCAGATGACATGTCGGACCCACCTGCTATCTTCGCACGCAAGGAAGTGCCTCCTTATTACGCACAAAAAAATGAATACTCCCCCTGCCAGCTGGAACCCAGCATAGTGGGATGCTGACTTGTGGGCCTACCAAGTTGACGGGGATGGAGGGCTTTGTCAACTTAGTCAATATGAACGATTCTAGCTCCTGTTACCGTACGATGTTCATCCAACAGCCATAGTGCTTCTTCAACCTCTGGTCTTCTTGCTCCAGCCGCCCAAACCAGTGCCGGTCGTGCCGCGTGCTCCTGCCTCCCGTGACCGGCTGTGATGCCGCGGAGGCCTCACCGCCCCCTACTACTCCCACCGTTGTCCAGGCCATCCCTCTACTCACCCACACCCCCTGTTATTCTGCGGCAAGAGCAGCCTCACACCACAGCCGAACCAGTGAATCCTCGTACTCCTCTTTGCGTGGGCATCCACTGCTGCGTCTTCCTTGGCTTCGAGTCGTCCCCTTCCTAGGCCTCACCATCGTCCACAGCCGTGGTGCTCTCGGCGCGGCGTGGTCAACATGGTGAAGGAACGACTTCCATCGGACGTGGACTGTATGTGGAGAGGCTGACAGCTGGGTCCACGGCCGCCGCAAGGAAGTGCCTCCTTATTACGCACAGAATAATGATTCCTCCACCTGACAGCAGGGACCCACCGGACAGGCCACCGTATTTTGCGAAAAAACGATTCGCTCCCCTGACTACTGGGACCCACCAGGTACATCTTTGCACGCAAGGAAGTGCATCCGAAAAAAAACGATTCACCCCCCTGACTGCTGGGACCCACCAGCTACATCTTCGCAGGCAAGGAAGTGCCTGACAGTCGGGACCCACCTGGTCGAAGCGTACGTACCGTTGTCATTCTGGTCGCGAACGTGTACGTACGTACTGGTTGGTGTCGAGGCATGTCGTAGTAGAGGCGCGCACGTGTCGTAGTAGAGGCGCGCATCTAGCATGTACATGTACGTACAACGGCGAGGGTGCAAGAAAGAAAATACGGCCACGTACGTACATACTGGCAGGGTCTCGAACGCCTACTCGCGCATATCTACATGGCTGGGTTGGAACGGAGAAACAGCGTCGTCGTCATGTTCATGGGGAGGCAACGGAATGCGTCGTGTTCATCGGGAGGCAACGGAACGCGTGGGAGCCAACCGGCTGGGTTGGAACAGAATGCATGGTCGTGTTCATCGGGAGGGCTTGGACGGAATAGGCGATGGAAACGAGGCCTGGCGTACCGCACAACGGAGGAAACGGCCTTGTGTTCGACCAGCCACATTCGAAACGGGGTCCTGTTGATCGGGAGGGGCCTGGCGTACCGCAAAACGGAGGAAACGGACCTCCTACGGTCGAAACGGGGGTCCTGTTGATCGGGAGGGGTGTGGCGTACCGGAAAACGGAGGAAACGGACCTCCTACGGTCGAAACGGGGGTCCTGTTGATCGGCAGGGGTGTGGCGTACCGCAAAATGCACGAGACGGACTTGTGTTGGAGTGCTACGGTCGAAACGGGGGGGGGGGGGGTGGCGTACCGCAAAATGGGACTCCACGAGATACTGTTCGTCTCCACCGTCGACCTCCTCCAGCTTCCACGGGCTACCGTGGACCTCCTCCAGCCTCCACGGGCTCCTGTTCATCCAGCCTCCACCGCACGCTACTCCACCGGCTACTGTTCAACCACCCCTCCACCGTCTACTGTTCATCCAGCCCTCCACACCATGGGGTCCTGTTCAACCACCCCTCCACGGCCACCCTTCCACCGTCTACTGTTCATCCAGCCCTCCAAACCATGGGTTCCTGTTCATCCAGAGGCAACACCACCGCTCACTGTTCATCCAAACCCCCCTGCAATGCTCACTGTTCATCCCAAAGGCAGCATCGATCGGCTTCAGTTAGCAGCAGTAGCGAAGGAATCGCTCCATCGGGTTCAGTTAACAACCATCGATCGATCGCTCGGGTTCAGTAATGCGTAGCCTGCAGTGCAATCGCTTGGGTTCAGTTAGAGCCCAACGCCTCGCTCGGGTTCAGTTAGAGCCAACGCCTCGCACACACGCGCATACGTACGAGAGAAACATGCATCGCTCCGCCCCCGACCTCCCACCGTAACCAGCAACTCCCTGAAATTTTCCTTCCCCTCGCTTCTACCACGGTTTTTTCCATCATGGACGGCCCAAAGAATGTCATGCAGCTGCGTCTCCGTCCCGCCCAGGACAAAAAGCCCATTTTCTATCATGATGTTTTGTCATAGAAGTAGGAGCCACCACATCTATGATGATACCGGGTTTTGTCACAATTATCGTCATAGAAGTGTCATATGTATGACAGGAAAAAAATTCGTTCGGCCCAAAATGTCACGGATGTGTCTTTTTCTTGTTGTGACGGCTGGGATTGAACGGGGCGGTTATGAAGAAGCATTGTGTCACGTGCTTAGCGTGTACCCATGGATCGTTTTTTGCGATAGCATTCACGGTAGCGCTCTTGGCGTCGGGTATAGTCATGGTAGTGAAATACCAGTTTTCTCTTTTAACATTCTTAGCCCATCTAAAACGGAACATCGTCGGGTTGTGCAGTCCAAAGTAGTCAAGCTCCCAGATCTGCTCGACCTTCTGTAAAATCTCTTAGTTGCACCATTGTCGCTGCCGGTCATGCATTCCATTGTCACCCCTGAGTTCTGATCATCATTGTCCATATCTTTGGCCTCCGTTTGGAACATGTATCCGTTGATATCGTATGCCTGATAGGTGATGAGGTTGGGCGAGGGGCCATGTGCTAAGGCCTATATGAGAAATCCATCCTTAGTGCCTTCTTTCGGGGGATTAGCAATAATATGCTCTTTGAACCAATGCAGGAAAGTGGAGTTTTGCACTCTAGTAACTTAGGTATCCGTCCTACATACGCCCCGGTCATGATACTTCTTTGCGATAATTTCTTTGTGCAGTGCCACGAAAGGATCTACCTCGTCTAGGTGTTGTAGCACTACCAAGTTTGCTCTGTCAAAGTCATAGCGTCGATCTGAGTATGCCACATGCAGTTCCCTGCGATCGTTGGAGTGACCTTCTCCTTCGAGCCTCCCATCGTGCATGTTAACGGGCAAACCAACACCAACACCAGGCGGCTGGTCCGCGCCATATAGAAAATTCTCCCAGAAAGGGATGCACTCTTGTGTGAGATAACCCTGAACGATGCTTCCATCCGACGGGACATGTTATGAACGAATCCTTTGATGATCCCATTCATCCTCTCAAACCGCATCATGTTGTGCAGGAATGACGGCCCCAGGTCTATTATGTCGTCCACAATATGGACACATAGATGCACCATGACGTCAAACAACGCGGGCGAGAAGTACATATCAAGCTCATTCAGTATCGGAACGTTCTCTTCCTATAGCCTTCGGTGCTGCTTCACACTAATCGACTTTCGAGAGATGACGTTGAAAAAGTTGTAGAGACAAATACGCATGTCACGGACGTGCTTGTCCATTATCCCTCTAACGGCAACAGGTACTATTTGCATCATCATCACATGACAGTCATGGGACTTCATCCCGCTAAACCTTTTCCTGTTCGTGTATAGATACCTGCCTATCTTGCCACAGTAACTGGAACTAACTTTGACTCAGGTAAGGCACTTAAATAATTGATCGATCTTAGTCGGACTTAAGGTGAAGCAAGAAGGGGGGCAATAATCCTCTTCCTTAACTTTTTTCCCCTTCTTCTCCCGTGCCTCTATCTCCGTCTCTGTCTCATCTGACTTTTTATGGGGCGGCATGTGAAGATCTTCCCCGATTTCCAAATCTTGCAAGTATTTTCTTGCCTTCGGCCCATCCTTGGTCTTATCTAGCATGTTCATCAGTATCCCGAGCAAGCTCTCAAGGACATTCTTCCACATATGCATTTGATCAAGGTAATTAGGTGTGTCGAGTTTGTGCCATTACTCCAAGTCCCAGAACACATACTTCATCGTCCATACCTTCAACAGCGGCTCCGGCTGTAACACCCTAGATTCGATGTGCCAGGTGTCCTCCAGTTATTTGCCGTAGTTGCCATGTCATTTGCTTGCGTGTTGCACTTTGCCAATGTCATCATCTGCATTTCATATGCATGTTTTCCAAAACTTGCATCCGTTCGGGTTTCCCCGGTTCTCTCCGTTGTCTGTTCTGAGCCCAACCACACTCGCACGCGCACGTGCCACCTCCGGAATATTATTTTTATATGTGGCATAAAAATGTTCGTGGAATGGGATGAAACTTGGCGTGCGATGTTGTTATGTTGTAGGTAGACCGCCTGCCAAATTTCATCGCATTAGGAGTTCGTTTGACTACCCAGCCATTAAATATATAATCGCGATATAGCCGGTATAGACGTTGGACGTTTTTGGTATCCGGGCTGCACTTCTATTCTCTCCCCTCAGCCCAAGGCATCCTACACAGCCTATCTAGCCCACCTACACTACCCCTCCGCTCCGGACCGTCAGATCACGATCCGATGCCCAAACCCCGCCCCCTAGACCCCAAACCCTAGCACCTACCCTATATATACACCCCTTCCTTCCAAAAATGGGCTACCCTAGTCTTCCCCTACCCCTAGACCCCCTTCTCCTCGAATCAGCCGCCGCCAGCCTCATATTCAGCGCCGTCCCACTCCCTCCCCGCCATGTGTCGCCGCTAGATTCGCCGCCGCCGCCACCAAAAACCGCCGCCACATCGTGCAGGCCAATCCCCCGCCTCCACGTCACCACCCGCGCGCTGCCGGACCAACCGGAAGCCACCACGTAGCCTCCCCACGTCCCCAGTGCGCCCCATCTCTCCCCGCGCCACCGCGGCCCGTCTAAGCCCGGGGCAAGCCCGCGAAGCCCATCGAGGCTCGGACCGCGCCGCCCCTGCGCCCCGAGCTCCAGATCGGGAGAGGAGCTCCCGATCCAGCGCGTCCCCACTGCCTCGCGACCCCGCTACCTCGTCGCTCATCGCCGGACCTCGCCCAGGCCAGCTCCGCCGCCCTCCTCTCAATCTCCTTGCCTCTCCCTAACCCCTCTCCTCTCCCCTACAGTGCTCCTCGCCCCCGCCGCCATGGAGCTCATCGCTGGCTCCGTGTTGTCCCGCCTCCGGGATGCCGCCCAGCTCCGGCCACGGATCCGGCGGGATCCGGCCCCCACCACCCGGATCCATCCATCCCCGGCAGGATCCGCCTCCCTCCTCCGCGGGAGCTTCGCCTAAGACGCGCCAAGCCACCGCTGCAGTCCTGCTTCGCGCAGGCGTCCGCCTGCTCGACCCTGCCGGCGCCTGATCTCGCGCCTGTGTGGGCCAGCACATCCTCGCGTGGGCCACAACCTCCCCCAAGGCCCAGCCACGGCCTCGCCCGCCGGCCCAGTCAGAGCCGGCCCGATCTGCCTCATCCCCCTCGTCCTGGCCCAAGGCCCATGGCGAGCGAGCCCCTCCATCCCTCGCCCAGTGCGTGACTTAGTATTTCCCGCTCGTCTATTTTTTTACCGTCCCCGTAATTTTGCATTCTGGTGGCATGTTTGACATTCCATAACTTTCTGCTCGTAGCCTCATTTTGCATGTATGATATATCAGAATGTTTATCATGAGATGCTATTCATTTCGTTCCACTCAACCATGCTTGTTTGTGTCCATATTGATGCCCTAATCATTGTTGCAAAAGTGCTATATGATGTTAACCTGCTGAGACTGTTATAACTTGGTGATTTGTCTTTTTCATTGTATTTTGTGCGTGCATCCTACGAGCATGATGTATACATGAGTTTGGAGCTACATCATGCCATCTTTACATTGGTGTAATCCATGTAACTTTGTGAGTCTTTTAGTGAGTGCATCAAGCTTGTGAAGTAGGGTACTTGTTGTTACTGTTTTGCTTGGCTGAATCTGTTATATCATGAAGCTATGTAAACCTACTGCGGCTGGTCCGCGCCATACAGAAAATTCTCCCAGAAAGAGATGCACTCTTGTGTGAGATAACCCTGAACGATGCTTCCATCCGGACGGGAAATGTTATGAACGAATCCTTTGATGATCCCATTCATCCTCTCAAACCGCATCATGTTGTGCAGGAATGACGGCCCCAGGTCTATTATGTCGTCCACAATATGGACACACAGATGCACCATGACGTCAAACAACGCGGGCGGGAAGTACATCTCAAGCTCATTCAGTATCGGAACGTTCTCTTCCTATAGCCTTCAGTGCTGCTTCACACTAATCGACTTTCGAGAGATGACGTTGAAAAAGTTGTAGAGACAAATAAGCATGTCATGGACGTGCTTGTCCATTATCCCTCTAATGGCAATAGGTACTATTTGCGTCATCATCACATGACAGTCATGGGACTTCATCCCGCTAAACCTTTTCCTGTTCGTGTATAGATACATGCCTATCTTGCCACAGTAACTGGAACTAACTTTGACTCTGGTAAGGCACTTAAAGAATTGATCGATCTCAGTCGGACTTAAGGTGAAGCAAGAAGGGGGGCAATAATCCTCTTCCTTAACTTTTTTCCCATTCTTCTCCCATGCCTCTATCTCTGTCTCTATCTCATCTGACTTTTTATGGGGCGGCATGTGCAGATCTTCCCCAATTTCCAAATCTTGCAAGTATTTTCTTGCCTTCGCCCCATCCTTGGTCTTATCTGGCATGTTCATCAGTATCGCGAGCAAGCTCTCAAGGACATTCTTCCAGATATCCATTTGATCAACGTAATTAGGTGTGTCGAGTTTGTGCCATTACTCCAAGTCCCAGAACACATACTTCATCGTCCATACCTTCAACAGCAGTTCCGGCTGTAACGCCCTATATTCGATGCGCCAGGTGTCCTCCAGTTATTCGCCGTAGTTGCCATGTCATTTGCTTGCGTGTTGCACTTTGCCAATGTCATCATCTGCATTTCGTATGCATGTTTTCCAAAACTTGCATCCGTTCGGGTTTCCCCGGTTCTCTCCTTTGTCCGTTCTGAGCCCAACCACACTCGCACGCGCACGTGCCACCTCCGGAATATTTTTTTATATGTGGCATAAAAATGTTCGCGGAATGGGATGAAACTTGGCGTGCGGTGTTGTTATGTTGTAGGTAGACTGCCTGCCAAATTTCATCGCATTAGGAGTTCGTTTGACTACCCAGCCATTAAATATATAATCGCGATATAGCCGGTATAGACGTTGGACGTTTTTGGTATCCGGGCTGCACTTCTATTCTCTCCCCTCAGCCCAAGGCATCCTACACAGCCCATCTAGCCCACCTACACTACCCCTCTGCTCCGGACCGTCAGATCACGATCCGATGCCCAAACCCCCCACCCCCTAGACCCCAAACCCTAGCACCTACCCTATATATACACCCCTTCCTTCCAAAAATGGGTTACCCTAGTCTTCCCCTACCCCTAGACCCCCTTCTCCTCGAATCAGCCGCCGCCAGCCTCGTATTCAGCGTCGTCCCACTCCCTCCCCGCCACTTGTCGCCACCAGATTCGCCGCCGCCGCCACCAAAAACCGCTGCCACATCGCGCAGGCCAATCCCCCGCTTCCACGTCACCACCCGCGCGCTGCCGGACCAACCGGAAGCCGCCACATGGCCTCCCCACGACCCCAGCGCGCCCAATCTCTCCCCGCACCGCCGCGGCCCGCCTAAGCCCGGGGCAAGCCCGCGAAGCCCATCGAGGCCCGGACCGCGCCGCCCCTGCGCCCGGAGCTCCAGATCGGGAGAGGAGCTCCCGATCCAGCGCATCCCCGCTGCCTCGCGACCCCGCTACCTCGTCGCTCATCGCCGGACCTCGCCCAGGCCAGCTCTGCCGCCCTCCTCTCAATCTCCTTGCCTCTCCCTAACCCCTCTCCTCTTCCCTGCAGTGCTCCTCGCCCCCGCCGCCATGGAGCTCATCGCTGGCTCCGTGTTGTCCCGCCTCTGGGATGCCGCCCAGCTCTGGCCACGGATCCGGCGGGATCCGGCCCCCACCGCCCGGATCCATCCATCCCCGGCAGGATCCGCCTCCCTCCTCCGTGGGAGCTTCGCCTAAGACGCGCCAAGCCGCCGCCGCAGTCCTGCTTCGCGCAGGCGTCCGCCTGCTCGACCCTGCCAGCGCCTGATCTCGCGCCCGTGTGGGCCAGCACGTCCCCGCGTGGGCCACAACCTCCCCCAAGGCCCAGCCACGGCCTCGCCTGCCGGCCCAGTCAGAGCCGGCCCGATCTGCCTCATCCCCCTCGTCCTGGCCCAAGGCCCATGGCGAGCGAGCCCCTCCATCCCTCGCCCAGTGCGTGACTTAGTATTTCCCTCTCGTCTATTTTTTTACCATCCCCGTAATTTTGCATTCTGGTGCCATGTTTGACATTCCATAACTTTCTGCTCGTAGCCTCGTTTTGCATGTATGATATATCAAAATGTTTATCATGAGATGCTATTCATTTGGTTCCACTCAGCCATGCTTGTTTGTGTCCATATTGATGCCCGAATCATTGTTGCAAAAGTGCTATATGATGTTAACCTGCCGAGACTGTTATAACTTGGTGATTTGTCTTTTTCATTGTATTTTATGTGTGCATCCTACGAGCATGATGTATACATGAGTTTGGAGCTACATCATGCCATCTTTACATTGGTGTAATCCATGTAACTTTGTGAATCTTTTAGTGAGTGCATCAAGCTTGTGAAGTAGTGTCCTTGTTGTTACTGTTTTGCTTGGCTGAATCTGTTATATCATGATGCTATGTAAACCTACTGCTACAAGTCATTCTATGCATAATCTAGAGATGTTCACTACGGATGTTTTGTTACACATGTCATTCTATATCCATCCAAGCCCTTGGTTGCATTTATAGCCTGCTATAGCTTGTTTTAATCTTGCTCTCAAATTGCTAAATAATGTTGTTGTCAGTCTGTTAACATTAAGTTCAGTTTTGCCATGTGTTTTGCTAGTGATCCATACACCCTATGAACTTGCTCATGCCATGCTTAGCTTCATAAATATGTCATATTACTGTTGGTCACATTTGCATTCCCTGTAATGCTCTGTGGTGAGTTGTACAAGATCACCAACATGCATACTTATCATTGTTCCTGCCATGTCTGAATCTATCATACCATTTGCCATGTTTGCATGGATCCTACCATCTTTTCTGTAGATCGTTCGAATTAGTTCAGTAAGGGAGTTATGTTCTTTATCTTTAGTATTAGCATTCCATGCTATGTTTTGCCACGATAGCTTGCTATAACATGTTGTTTGATAGATCTAAACATTGCAACCTGATGTTATTTCTGTCATGTCCAGTGATTTCTGCTAAGTGTGTGAACTGTTATTATTTGCAATCTGGCCATGTCCTTTTGGGCATGTTATATAGATTTCTGGAGAGAGCTCAGTGTTCATGTTTTGTCATACTTTACCTGTAAATCATGTCCATGGCTTTTGTTTTCATGTTGAGCTGATGTAGAATATTGTTTTGATGATTGCTAGATGCGTAGTTGCTATTTTCGACAGCTTGTCCTTTAAACTTGCTTAGAATTGCATGGCTTTTGTTTTCATGTGTATGTGTTGAACCGTTGCCCCGTTTTGAGCATGCTCTATATGAAACTTGCTTAGAATTGCATGTAGTTTCATCTTATCTTGTTGCATCCTTGATTCGAATGTGTTTGCTTGATGTTTGAATGCATTTTGCATCAATGTCATGTTTAACTTGTTTTGCTCATATCTTCTAGGCCGTAGCTTCGAACTAAATGAACTTTATATGTAACTTGACTAGAATTTCATGTAGATCATCTTGGTGCATCTTAACTTTCTGTTGAAAAACTTGAACATATGATTTATTCAGATCTGGACCAATTTCTAAATTTACATATGGGGTCTTTCCGGTTTGGTCATATGTTGTTTCCGGCCTCATTTAAACTTGCTTTGATGTGATGTTCTTGTTTTGCATCATCTCTTGCCATGAGTAGCTTCTTGTAGCCTTGTCATGCATCATACTTGAGTGTGCATCATGTCTTGTTTATGTGTTGTGTGTTTACCTTGTTGTTTGCTTCTTTCTGGTTGTGCCCCTTCTCGTTAGTTCCTGTTTCTTTGCGATCGTGAGGATTCGTTCGTCTATGCTTGGTTCGTCTTCATGGCTTCATCTTCTTCATGGACTCATTCTTCTTCCTTGCGGGATTTCAGGCAAGATGACCATCACCTTGGATCTCACTACTATCATTGCTATGCTAGTTGCTTCATTCTATCACTATGCTACGCTACCTATCACTTGCTCTTCAAGCCTCCCAAATTGCCATGTCAGCCTCTAACCTTTTCACTCTTCCTAGCAAACCGTTGCTTGGCTATGTTACCACTTTGCTTAGCCCCTCTTATAGCATTGTTAGTTACAAGTGAAGTTGAAGATTGCTCCATGATGGATAGGATTATGTTGGGATATCACAATATATCTTATTTAATTAATGCATCTATATACTTGGTAAAGGGAGGAAGGCTCGGCCTTATGCCTGGTGTTTTGTTCCACTCTTGCCGCCCTAGTTTCCGCCATACCGGTGTTATGTTCCTTGATTTTGCGTTCCTTAAGCGGTTGGGTGATTTATGGGACCCCCTTGACAGTTCGCTTTGAATAAAACTCCTCCAGCAAGGCCCAACCTTGGTTTTACCATTTGCCTCTGTTGGGGAACGTAGTAATTTCAAAAAAATTCCTACGTACACGCAAGATCATGGTGATGGCATAGCAACGAGAGGGGAGAGTGTCCGTCCATGTACCCTCGTAGACCGTAAGCGGAAGCGTTATGACAAGTTGATGTAGTCGTACATCTTCACGATCCGACCGATCTAAGCACCGAACGTACGGCACCTCTGAGTTCAGCATATGTTCAGCTCGATGACGATCCCCGGGCTCCGATCCAGCAAAGCTTCGGGGATGAGTTCCGTTAGCACGACGGCGTGGTGACGATGATGATGCTCTACCGACGCAGGGCTTCGCCTAAACTCCGCGACGATATGACCGAGGTGGAATATGGTGGAGGGGGCACCGCACACGGCTAAGGAACGATCCGTAGATCAACTTGTGTGTCTTTGGGGTCCCCCCCGTTCCCGTATATAAAGGAGCCAGGGGGGAGGAGGCAGCCGGCCAAGGAGGGCGCGCCAAGGGGGGAGTCCTACTCCCACCGGGAGTAGGACTCCCTTCTTTCCTAGTTGGAATAGGAGAAGGGGGGAAGAGGAGGAAGAGGGGAAGGAAAGGGGGGGCGCCGCCCCCCTTCCCTTGTCCTATTCGGATTAGGAGGGGGAGGGGCGCGCGGCCCCCTCGTGGCTCCTTCTCTCTTCTCCCTCGTGGCCCAAGTAGGCCCATTAACCCCCCGGGGGGTTCCGGTAACCTCCCAGTACTCCGGTAAAATGCCGATTTCACCCGGAACAATTCCGATGTCCAAACATAGGCTTCCAATATATCAATCTTTATGTCTCGACCATTCCGAGACTCCTCGTCATGTCCGTGATCACATCCGGGACTCCGAAGAAACTTCGGTACATCAAAACTTGTAAACTCATAATAAAACTGTCATCGAAACATTAAGCGTGCAGACCCTACGGGTTCGAGAACTATGTAGACATGACCTAAAACCATTCTCGGTCAATAACCAATAGCGGGACCTGGATGCCCATATTGGTTCCTACATATTCTACGAAGATCTTTATCGGTCAAACCACATAACAACATACGTTGTTCCCTTTGTCATCGGTATGTTACTTGCCCGAGATTTGATCGTCGGTATCCAATACCTAGTTCAATCTCGTTACCGACAAGTCTCTTTACTCGTTCTGTAATACGTCATCTCATAACTAACTTATTAGTTATAATGCTTGCAAGGCTTAAGTGATGAGAATTACCGAGAGGGCCCAGAGATACCTCTCCGACAATCGGAGTGACAAAACCTAATCTCGAAATACGCCAACTCAACATGTACCTTCGGAGACACCTGTAGTACTCCTTTATAATCACCCAGTTACGTTGTGACGTTTGGTAGTACCAAAAGTGTTCCTCCGGTAAACGGGAGTTGCATATTTCTCATAGTTACAGGAACATGTATAAGTCATGAAGAAAGCAATAGCAGAATACTAAACGATCAAGTGCTAGGCTAACGGGATGGGTCATGTCAATCACATCATTCTCCTAATGATGTGATCCCGTTAATCAAATGACAACTCTTTTGTCCATGGTTAGGAAACATAACCATCTTTGGTAAACGAGCTAGTCAAGTAGAGGCATACTAGTGACACTATGTTTGTCTATGTATTCACACATGTATCATGTTTCCGGTTAATACAATTCTAGCATGAATAATAAACATTTATCATGATATGAGGAAATAAATAATAACTTTATTGTTGCCTCTAGGGCATATTTCCTTCTGTCTCCCACTTGCACTAGAGTCAATAATCTAGATTACATAGTAATGATTCTAACACCCATGGAGTCTTGGTGTTGATCATGTTTTGCTCGTGAGAGAGGCTTAGTCAATGGGTCTGCAACATTCAGATCCGTATGTATTTTGCAAATCTCTATGTCTCCCACTTGGACTTGGTCCCGAATGGAATTGAAGCGTCTCTTGATGTGCTTGGTCCTCTTGTGAAATCTAGATTCCTTTGCCAAAGCAATTGCACCAGTATTGTCACAGAAGATCTTCATTGGTTCCGATGCACTAGGTATGACACCTAGATTAGTAATGAACTCCTTCATCCAGACTCCTTCATTTGCTGCTTCAGAAGCAGCTATGTACTGCGCTTCACATGTATATCCCGCCACGACGCTTTGTTTAGAACTGCACCAACTTACAGCTCCACCGTTTAATAAAAACACGTATCCGGTTTGTGATTTAGAATCATCCGGATCAGTGTCAAAGCTTGCATCAACGTAACCATTTACGATTAGCTCTTTGTCACCTCCATATACAAGAAACATATCCTTAGTCCTTTTCAGGTATTTCAGGATGTTCTTGACCGCTGTCCAGTGATCCACTCCTGGATTACTTTGGTACCTTCCTGTCAAGCTTATTGCTAAGCATACGTCAGGTCTAGTACACAGCATTGCATACATGATAGAGCCTATGGCTGAAGCATAGGGAACATCTTTCATTTTCTCTCTATCTTCTGTTGTGGTCGGGCATTGAGTTTGACTCAACTTCACACCTTGTAGCACAGGCAAAAAAACCTTTCTTTGCCTGATCCATTTTGAACTTTTTCAAAATTTTGTCAAGGTATGTGCTTTGTGAAAGTCCTATTAAGTGTCTTGATCTATCTCTATAGATCTTGATGCCCAATATGTAAGCAGCTTCACCGAGGTCTTTCATTGAAAAACTTTTATTCAAGTATCCCTTTATGCTATCCAGAAATTCTATATCATTTCCAATTAATAATATGTCATCTACATATAAAATCAGAAATGCTACAGAGCTCCCACTCACTTTCTTGTAAATACAGGCTTCTCCAAAATTCTGTATAAAACCATATGCTTTGATCACACTATCAAAACGTTTATTCCAACTCCGAGATGCTTGCACCAGCCCATAAATAGATCGCTGGAGTTTGCACACTTTGTTAGCACCTTTTGGATCAACAAAACCTTCTGGTTGCATCATATACAACTCTTCTTCCAGAAATCCATTCAAGAATGCAGTTTTGACATCCATTTGCCAAATTTCATAATCATGAAATGCAGCAATAGCTAACATGATTCGGACAGACTTAAGCAAAGCTACGGGTGAGAAAGTCTCATCATAGTCAACCCCTTGAACTTGTCGAAAACCTTTCGCAACAAGTCGAGCTTTATAGACAGTTATATTACCATCAACGTCAGTCTTCTTCTTAAAAATCCATTTATTCTCAATGGCTTGCCGATCATCGGGCAAGTCAACCAAAGTCCATACTGTGTTTTCTTACATGGATCCCATCTCAGATTTCATGGCCTCTAGCCATTTTGCGGAATCTGGGCTCATCATCGCTTCCTCATAGTTCGTAGGTTCATCATGGTCAAGTAACATGACTTCCAGAATAGGATTACCGTACCACTCTGGTGCGGATCTTACTCTGGTAGACCTGCGAGGTTCAGTAGAAACTTGATCTGAAGTTTCATGATCAATATCATTAGCTTCCTCACTAGTTGGTGTAGTTGTCACAGGAACTGGTTCTTGTGATGAACTACTTTCCAACAAGGGAGTAGATATAGTTATCTCATCAAGTTCTACTTTCCTCCCACTCACTTCTTTCGAGAGAAACTCCTTCTCTAGAAAGGATCGAATTTAGCAACGAAAATCTTGCCCTCAGATTTGTGATAGAAGGTGTACCCAATAGTCTCCTTTGGGTATCCTATGAAGACACATTTCTCCGATTTGGGTTCGAGCTTATCTGGTTGAAGTTTCTTCACATAAGCATCGCAGCCCCAAACTTTAAGAAACGACAACTTTGGTTTCTTGCCAAACCACAGTTCATAAGGTGTCATCTCAACGGATTTCGATGGTGCCCTATTTAACGTGAATGCGGCCGTCTCTAAAGCATAACCCCAAAATGATAGCGGTAAATCAGTAAGAGACATCATAGATCGCACCATATCTAGTAAAGTACGATTACGACGTTCGGACACATCGTTTCGTTGTGGTGTTCCGGGTGGCGTGAGTTGCGAAACTATTCCGCATTATTTCAAGTGTAGACCAAACTCGTAACTCAAATATTCTCCTCCACGATCAGATCGTAGAAACTTTATTTTCTTGTTACGATGATTTTCCACTTCACTCTGAAATTCTTTGAACTTTTCAAATGTTTCAGACTTGTGTTTCATTAAGTAGATATACCCATATCTGCTCAAATCATCTGTGAAGGTGAGAAAATAACGATACCCGCCGCGAGCCTCAACATTCATTGGACCACAAACATCAGTATGTATGATCTCCAACAAATCAGTTGCTCGCTCCATAGTTCCGGAGAACGGCGTTTTAGTCATCTTGCCCATGAGGCACGGTTCGCAAGTACCAAGTGATTCATAATCAAGTGATTCCAAAAGCCCATCAGTATGGAGTTTCTTCATGCGCTTTATACCGATATGACCTAAATGGCAGTGCCACAAATAAGTTGCACCATCGTTATCAACTCTGCATCTTTTGGTTTCAACACTATGAATATGTGTATCACTACTATCGAGATTTAATAAAAATAGACCACTCTTCAAGGGTGCATGACCATAAAAGATATTACTCATATAAATAGAACAACCATTATTCTCTGATTTAAATGAATAACCGTCTCGCATCAAACAAGATCCAGATATAATGTTCATGCTCAACGCTGGCACCAAATAACAATTATTTAGGTCTAATACTAATCCCGATGGTAGATGTAGAGGTAGCGTGCCGACCGCGATCACATCGACTTTGGAACCATTTCCCATGCGCATCGTCACCTCATCCTTAGCTAATCTTCGCTTAATCCGTAGTCCCTGTTTCGAGTTGCAAATATTAGCAACAGAACCAGTATCAAATACCCAGGTCCTACTGCGAGCATTAGTAAGGTACACATCAATAACATGTATATCACATATACCTTTGTTTACTTTGCCATCCTTCTTATCCGCCAAATACTTGGGGCAGTTCCGCTTCCAGTGTCCAGTCTGCTTGCAGTAGAAGCACTCAGTTTCAGGCTTAGGTCCAGACTTGGGTTTCTTCTCTTGAGCAGCAACTTGCTTGTCGTTCTTTTTGAAGTTCCCCTTCTTCTTCCCTTTGCCCTTTTTCTTGAAACTGGTGGTCTTGTTAACCATCAACACTTGATGCTCCTTCTTGATTTCTACCTCCGCAGCTTTTACCATTGCGAAGAGCTCGGGAATAGTTTTGTTCATCCCTTGCATATTATAGTTCATCACGAAGCTCTTGTAGCTTGGTGGCAGTGATTGGAGAATTCTGTCAATGACACTATCATCAGGAAGATTAACTCCCAGTTGAATCAAGTGATTATTATACCCAGACATTTTGAGTATGTGTTCACTGACAGAACTATTCTCTTCCATCTTGCAGCTGTAGAACTTATTGGAGACTTCATATCTCTCAATCCGGGCATTTGCTTGAAATATTAACTTCAACTCCTGGAACATCTTATATGCTCCATGACGTTCAAAACATCGTTGAAGACCCGGTTCTAAGCCGTAAAGCATGGCACACTGAACTATAGAGTAGTCATCAGCTTTGCTCTGCCAGACGTTCTTAACGTTGTCAGTTGCATCAGCAGCAGGCCTGGCACCCAGCGGTGCTTCCAGGATGTAACTTTTCTGTGCAGCAATGAGGATAATCCTCAGGTTACGGACCCAGTCCGTGTAATTGCTACCATCATCTTTCAACTTTGCTTTCTCAAGGAACGCATTAAAATTTAACGGAACAACAGCACGAGCCATCTATCTACAAACAGACATAGACAAGCAAAATACTATCAGGTACTAAGTTCATGATAAATTTAAGTTCAATTAATCATATTACTTAAGAACTCCCACTTAGACAGACATCTCTCTAGTCATCTAAGTGATCACGTGATCCAAATCAACTAAACCATGTCCGATCATCACGTGAGATGGAGTGGTTTCAATGGTGAACATCACTATGTTGATCATATCTACTATATGATTCACGTTCGACCTTTCAGTCTCCGTGTTCCGAGGCCATATCTGTATATGCTAGGCTCGTCAAGTATGACCTGAGTATTCCGCGTGTGCAACTATTTTGCACCCGTTGTATTTGAACGTAGAGCCTATCACACCCGATCATCACGTGGTGTCTCAGCACGAAGAACTTTCGCAACGGTGCATACTCAGGGAGAACACTTCTTGATTATTAAGTGAGAGATCATCTTAAAATGCTACCGTCAATCAAAGCATGATAAGATGCATAAAGGATAAACATCACATGCAATCAATATAAGTGATATGATATGGCCATCATCATCTTGTGCTTGTGATCTCCATCTTCGAAGCACCATCGTGATCACCATCGTCACCGGCGCGACACCTTGAACTCCATCGTAGCATCATTGTCGTTACGCCATCTATTGCTTCTACGACTATCGCTACCGCTTAGTGATAAAGTAAAGCAATTACAGGGCGTTTGCATTTCATACAATAAAGCGACAACCATATGGCTCCTGCCAGTTACCGATAACTTCGGTCACAAAACATGATCATCTCATACAATAAAATATAGCATCACGTCTTGACCATATCACATCACAACATGCCCTGCAAAAACAAGTTAGACGTCCTCTACTTTGTTGTTGCAAATTTTACGTGGCTGCTACGGGCTTAGCAAGAACCGTTCTTACCTACGCATCAAAACCACAACGATAGTTTGTCAAGTTGGTGCTATTTTAACCTTCACAAGGACCGGGCGTAGCCACACTCGGTTCAACTAAAGTGAGAGAGACAGACACCCGCCGGTCACCTTTAAGCAACGAGTGCTCGCAGCGGTGAAACCAATCTCGCGTAAGCATACGCGTAATGTCGGTCCGGGCCGCTTCATCTCACAATGCCGCTGAACCAAAGTATGACATGCTGGTAAGCAGTATGACTTATATCGCCCACAACTCACTTGTGTTCTACTCGTGCATATAACATCAACGCATAAAACCTAGGCTCGGATGCCACTGTTGGGGAACGTAATAATTTCAAAAAATTTCCTACGTACATGCAAGATCATGGGGATGGCATAGCAACGAGAGGGGAGAGTGTCCGTCCACGTACCCTCGTAGACCATAAGCGGAAGCGTTATGACAACGCGGTTGATGTAGTCGTACGTCTTCACGATCCGACCGATCTAAGCACCGAATGTACGGCACCTCCGAGTTCAGCACACGTTCAGCTCGATGATGATCCCCGGGCTCCGATCCAGCAAAGCTTCGGGGATGAGTTCTGTCAGCACGACGGCGTGGTGATGATGATGATGCTCTACTGGCGCAGGGCTTCGCCTAAACTCCGCGACGATATGACCGAGGTGGAATATGGTGGAGGGGGGCACCGCACACGGCTAAGGAACGATCCGTAGATCAACTTGTGTGTCTTTGGGGTGCCCCCCTGTCCCCGTATATAAAGGAGCCAGGGGGGAGGAGGCGGCCGGCCAAGGAGGGCGCGCCAAGGGGGGAGTCCTACTCCCACCGGGAGTAGGACTCCCTTCTTTCCTAGTTGGAATAGGAGAAGGGGGGGGAAGAGGAGGAAGAGGGGAAGGAAAGGGGGGCGCCGCCCCCCTTCCCTAGTCCTATTCAGATTAGAAGGGGGAGGGGTGCACGGCCCCCTCCTGGCTCCTTCTCTCTTCTCCCTCGTGGCCCAAGTAGGCCCATTAACCCCCCGGGGGGTTCCGGTAACCTCCCGGTACTCCGGTAAAATGCCAATTTCACCCGGAACCATTCCGATGTCCAAACATAGGCTTCCAATATATCAATCTTTATGTCTCGACCATTCCGAGACTCCTCGTCATGTCCGTGATCACATCCGGGACTCTAAACAAACTTCGGTACATCAAAACTTGTAAACTCATAATAAAACTATCATTGAAACGTTAAGCGTGCGGACCCTACGGGTTCGAGAACTATGTAGACATGACCTAAAACCATTCTCGGTCAATAACCAATAGCGGGACCTGGATGCCCATATTGGTTCCTACATATTTTACGAAGATCTTTATCGGTCAAACCGCATAACAACATACGTTGTTCCCTTTGTCATCGGCATGTTACTTGCCCGAGATTTGATCGTCGGTATCCAATACCTAGTTCAATCTCGTTACCGACAAGTCTCTTTACTCGTTCTGTAATACGTCATCTCATAACTAACTTATTAGTTATAATGCTTGCAAGGCTTAAGTGATGAGAATTACCGAGAGGGCCCAGAGATACCTCTCCGACAATCGGAGTGACAAAACCTAATCTCGAAATACGCCAACTCAACATGTACCTTCGGAGACACCTGTAGTACTCCTTTATAATCACCCAGTTATGTTGTGACGTTTGGTAGTACCAAAAGTGTTCCTCCGGTAAACGGGAGTTGCATATTTCTCATAGTTACAGGAACATGTATAAGTCATGAAGAAAGCAATAGCAGAATACTAAACGATCAAGTGCTAGGCTAACGGGATGGGTCATGTCAATCACATCATTCTCCTAATGATGTGATCCCGTTAATCAAATGACAACTCTTTTGTCCATGGTTAGGAAACATAACCATCTTTGGTAAACGAGCTAGTCAAGTAGAGGCATACTAGTGACACTATGTTTGTCTATGTATTCACACATGTATCATGTTTCCGGTTAATACAATTCTAGCATGAATAATAAACATTTATCATGATATGAGGAAATAAATAATAACTTTATT